>NC_134267.1:54463966-54765183 GCF_031893055.1 Leptodactylus fuscus | reverse complement strand
TGTAAAAAATGTGTCAAAATACACATCACGTTTTTTGCCAAGTATTTTGACGCGTTTTTTACATGTTTACAAAATTTGATTGAAGTCAATGGGAGTGTTATTTTTACACGTGTATTCTATACACGTGTATTATGGTGAAATACGCTTGCGTTAACTCAGTGTGCACGGGCCCTTAGATTCAAGCCATGACATCATTATTCTAATATAAACAAATCTTTATTATCCCAAATACATTACAGCAAGCAAGGTGTGAAGCAGTGGTGTAATAAGTCTTGTGGGCCCCGTTGCAATCTTTTCTCCGGGGCCCCCTACCTCATCCCTATAGTGAATTCTTGATCGTGATGGGTACGGGTGCTAAGTAATTTAATCCACCTTAGTGTGGTTAGGGTAATCTGTGGGTCTCCTTGGTTTATGGTCCAGATGGAAGCGGAAATCTTAAAACAATGCCAGTGCTTATGGGCTCTCTAAGGCTCCTGGGCCCCGGTGCGACTGCACCCTCTGCAGCCCCTCAAGTTACGCCCCTGGTGTCAAGTCAATAGGAATTAGAAAAAGACTTCAAAGGGCTTGAAACGTTACACACAGACATTGTGTCCGCCATGAAGGATGCGTTTATGGATGTCCATCGATCTGGAGAGAGTGTTGAATTCATCCCAGATGAGCATGCGGGATGACAGACTCTGGATGTGTTTTTCCCAGTTCTCTTTGGCACTACATAGGCTCCAATGAGTCAGACCTGTCAATAAGCTTCATTGAAAAAAACATAGTAGTCAATGTTTTTGTAATCCAGCATAGCCACCCCGGAGTGAATGAATGCACCCCTCTGACACCTAATATATAGACACTTCCTCTACATAGCAGATAAAGAAATACTATCTTGAGTACAGTAGGAAAATATAATAAAAAGTCCACAAAAATGTTATATTTCCAAGCCAAATACTATTCTATAAATTTAGTCTAGTCAGGGTAATTCTTAATGTGAAGGATTCAATGACCCTGTGATTGATTAAGGCCCCGTTCACATGGGGCAAGAGGGGGGCGGATTTTGGGGCGGAATCCACGTCATAATCCACCCCCTCACAATGATGGGCTATGTAAACCGCTAGCGTTCTTTTTTCCACTAGCGGCATGTTGCCGCTAGTGGAAAGAAGAAACAAGCTGCCCTTTCTTCATGCACGGCATCTGCCTCGCAGCAGCACACTCCGGCCTAGGCGCAAGGCTTCACGTACAAGTTGCTTTATATACATTCAATGGGAAATTTATCAAGTTATTTGTGTCCTTTTTTAGCGCAATCTGTAACATTTTTAACCACTTCCAAGCATTCACCATATTAATTTTCTGTTGCGAAAAATACAAAGCACCTAATGCTGATTATTTTGCTATAAAAATGGATGTGACTTAAATGGAATCAAGTTTTTCAATGTGTTTATAACATTGAGTAGTAAAAATATAGGAGCCCTGTGGAAAGAGGATTGAGAATTAATTTGTCCAAAAATTACGCAACAAAAATCGTTAGAAAGGTGCATGACATCACAATGAGGCAAAATTTCACACAGTTAGGTCGGTGACAGTGAAAAACGGACATGTGACATGTGATTGTATGGAGGGATCAGGGAAAATGGGCAAATAATAGGACATGACCTATATTTTGACATCTTGTGACAACTGACTGCTAAAACAACATGTGAATAGCCTCCATTCACTGACATTGAACGCAATGATGTTGTTTCCTTTAAAAAAACAGACATCATGTCTGACTGTCATGTGAATGTAGCTTTAGGCGTGATGTGGCACGTCTACGCCGCGGGACTCTTTGCGTGCCGTACACGCTCCCATTGATTTCAATGGGAGCGGGGATCGTATGCGCCGCGGTAGTTTGCGGCCGTGATGATGCGGCCGCAAAATCACGGACGCAAACTAGCGTGGCGCATACGATCCCCGCTCCCATTTAAATCAATGGGAGCGTGTATGGCACGCAAAGGGTCCCACGGCGTAGACGTGCCACATCACGCGGCACGTTACACCGTGTGAACTCCCCCCTTAGACCTTGAGGAAACACAACGTTTTTCTGCTGTAGAAACACTGCATTTGTCAGTACCAGCAAAGTGACTGAGATTCTGGCTAATCGCATTTTTGCGGAAATGCATCGTGGCTTTTCCTGCAGCTCTTTTCACAGGAAGTCAGCGGACTTTTGGTTTCCATTATACCTATAGGCCAGCGTTTCCGTAGGTACAATTGACATGCTGTGATGTGGTTTTGTAAATCGCAGCGTTTCCCTCAGTATATTTTTCTGCAATGTGTGGATGGGATTCACTTTAAAGTATCTGTATGCCACATGGGACTCTGGCCTAAGGGTCTATTCACATGGAGGAAAATGGTGAGGAATTTGGTGTGGAATTTTTCAGCGCTGAAATTCCACACCAAATTCCTCACCATTTTCCTCCGTGTGAATAGATCCTTAGAGTAAGTTCAGATGGAGTATTTTGGTCTGGAACCTGAGGCAAAGCCGCCGCAGGTTCCAGACCAAAATACAGGTAGCTGCGACTGAAAGCTGGTGCACTGCATCGGCATTCAGCCGCGCACTCTGCTCCGGATTAGGCCCAATCAATGGGCCTAGTCTGGAGGAGGGAGTGTCTTTAGGCCAAATCGCGAGGCGAAATGGCCTGAAGAATGAGCATCTCACTGATCGGCGCCCATTGATTTCAATGGGATCCGTCTTTTTGGTCAGGATTTTGAGGTGGATACGGCCACAAAATCCTGACCAAAATACTCCGTGTGAACTTACCCTTAAGCTTAGCTACATGTTACAGAAACACTGTTTTTGCCCTTTGTGTTAACATAGCCGAAAATAAAACTGCATTTTACTGTCCCAGTTATGGAGATTGTATTTTAATCTCATGGCCACATTACAGAAAAAAAACTCTGCAGAAAGTGCAGAATTTTCTGAAATACATGCATGTAATTTTACCTGCAAAAATTCTGCATTTTCCTCATAGACTTATATGGAGGAGGCAAAAACACAGCAGAAAAGCAGTGAGAAATCTACGTGTTTTTGCTGTATATATTCTTCTGCGTTTTTTTGACAGCATTTTGTAGCTGGATTTTGCTACGTTTTTTTCTAAAAGTAACCCAATCTGGCAGATTATAAATGACTGCTCAACTCAAGGAACATTTGACATGCAAATTGTGGAAATTCAGTTTTTATGTTACAGACACACAGCGAAAAAAAACTGTTTTACAGAACCAGCAAAGTGATTGAGATTTCATTAATCTCATCCACACATTGCGGAAAAAAAGAGCTGTGGAAAAGCTGCGTTTTAAAATCAAATCAAGAGTGTTTTCCCTTTAAATTTAATAGGGTAAGAAAAAAACGCAGGGTCCTTAGACTTTTTCCACTTTCATATGGTCAGTATTTGATCAGTATCTTACATCAGTATTTGTAAGCCAAATCCAGAAATGGATCCTAAATACATAAGAAATATTTTTAGGCTGAGGCCACATGTTGTCAAAAAACTATGGTTTTTGTCCCAGATTTTACTGTGTTTTTTTGAACCAAAACCAGCAGAGGATTCATATAAGTGCTTCCTTTTTATTTCCCATTCCTTTTGAGAAATGCAGCGAATTCGGCAACATAAAACTAAGCTCAACATGTGGCCTCAACCTAAGGGTCCGTTCACACGGCCGAAAGTGGCACTGTTTAAATCGCCGAATTTTCCACGCTGAAAAAAAGCCTCCCATTGACTTCAATGGGTGCTGCTCGCTTTTTTTTATACATGTGGGATTTACCGCTAGCGGTAAATTCCGTGCATAGAAAAAAATCGAGCCACACCCATTGAAGTCAAGGGGACGCTTTTTTTCATTGTGGAAAATTCAGCGCCAATAATAGCGCCACTTTCGGCCGTGTAAACGAACCCTTAGGCTACATGCACTTAAACAGGTGCATGTGCCAGGTTTGTGGTAAAATGGCACGGATGAAACATGAATGACATGTGTGTTCCAATTATGCCTCCCGAACCCATTGATTTGCTTCAGTGAACCCGGGCCGCAACATGGATATGTATAGGACCTGACCTGAGTTCTGCCCCTGACTGATGGCACTCATGTCTATAATAAAATAAAGGGTCACTGTGCTAGCCATAAAAAACACGGCTATCACACTGACCAAGCACACATTATATGGAGCATTATACTTCTGTAGTCTTCATTCTTAGTTTTGACAACTAGTGATACAAAATACTGTCCAAAATGTTGCTGTGTGAATGGGGCCTTACGCTGGGTTCACACCTGCGTTCAGGGTCTCCGTACTATGGTTTCCGTCTTCTGCATGGCAGAAGACAGAAACCATAGACCGGGTCCGGCCGTGCGCGGAGGTGAGCGTTTTAGGCTCTCCGCCGCGAAACCGGATTTTTTTATCCGGACACAGAGTACTGCATGTCCGACTCTGTGTCCGGATTATAAAACCCGGTTTCGCGGCGGAGAGTGCAAAACGCTCACTGCCGCGCACGGCCGGACAGCTTTCTCACCCATTCAAATGAATGGGTGAGAAAGTCTCCTGCAGGCTTCCGTCTCCTGCATCTGTTTTATGCAGGAAACGGAAACCTGCAATAAGGACCGAACAACGCAGATGTGAACGAGCCCTTTGCGGAACCCAAAAATAAATAATGCTGTATTATTAGGTCCTTTAAAGAAAACAAAATGTAAAGATCAATTGATGAATCTGTTTTTCTGTAATGGACAATTAGTTATATAAGGAATGGCCCAGATTTAAAGGGTTGAGCTACATTCACACAACAGTGATTAATGGACTTGTGACGTCTGTTTTTGTTTAACAGACGTCACGGTCAGCATTATATTCAATTTCAGTGTTTATTTACATGGCTCTTATTTTGACATTCATGCCCTATTTTTGTCCATTTTCATGGATCCTTCCATACACTGTATTTATTGGGGATTGTGAAAACGGGTGCCCCTTGTGTACAAAAATGGCCATGAAATATGTACGTTTTTCATGGCCGGTTTGAACCACAATGGTCTACATATTTACCAGTGCAATCTTAGGTAGTTTGGAGATACACCAGATTTATCACAGTGACTGATAATGTATGATAAAACTGGCGTATCTTTAGAGTATCTAGCCTAAGTTTATGCCACTATTTTACTTGTCTTACTTTGAGCCCAAATTTTACACAATTTTGATGCATTGTGGTGCCTTTAAGGCATTCCTCCTTTTTTTTAAGAATTCACACCCCTCAATTTTAGCCTAAACCGGATGCGCCATGTGTACACCTGTGTCTAGTCATCACCACAACGGTAAATCTGGGCCAATGCGTCAATATTTTCAAATCTATTATTATTGCAAAAAAATCTATTTATTTTACAATGGGTTGAAAAAGAGGTAAGAGGGTGACGCACTTGGAGTCCATTGTGAGAGAAGAGCATTACAAATGTTTGTTGTTGTCACATTGTGCGTATTAGTGGTCTGATCTGTTTGGACACATAAAAGTATCAAGTAAATTTTGGTATCTTCTTAAATGAATCTTCCTCCTTTGTCTACAAGTGTGTTATAAATATACAGCAGTTGTACATACTTCAGACATGTCCATCAAGTTCAATATCACCCAGATCTAGCTATTTGGTCCAGTAGAGAAAAACACAACCCCCGCGTCCCATCCTGGGCAATTGTGGGTAATTTTGCCAGCAGAGTCAGATCAATTTCCTGAATCAAATGATCCTATACATTCTTTCTATTAACACTGTTGATACTATTAGTTAGAAGTGTCTGGCCCTTTTCTGAATTTCCTTATTGATTTTGCCATTACTAGGACTTTCCATTTCTTAACCAATGCGTTCTGATTGACAAGACATCTTTGTCATTAGAAATATGAGGGATTGAGGTTCTGTAGGGTTAATGCCAGTAGGTAAAGTTTATCTATCAGAGCTGGATGATTCGTTTCCCTATGAGCAGACACAATTGACTTTTCCTATTCTCACATTACACTAACACAAGGTGAGGAGCAAGTAGGTTTATTAATACAAAGGAAATAACGTTACCATGAAGGCAGTAGTTCTGCTAAATCAGACCCTGCAAACTGTTCTCCCCATTTTCTTAGGATATACACATAATGCTCCTGTGAAACGGGGAAGAGAAACGCGGCAATTTATTCCAATGGGTGGTTTTTAAGAAACTGGCAATTTAAAGCGGTTGGGTGTTATTTAGTGCTATATGAAATGAAATGATCCCATTTCTCAAATGACAGTGTCTGCCAGGAGAAGTGAATAGCCTCTAAGGGTAATTGTCTCCTCATGATATTTCCATTAGACTCAATCTTGGCCTTTAATGACATTCACTTGGCTGGCCTGAAAATACAGACAAATCAAACACAAAACTCAGCATTTAACAAGTTAATTTCCTGGGATCCTGGGCCCTGCGTCCTATAGTCCTGTATTCACTGTGCTGTGTGGAGAGGCTGGAGGGACAACAAAATCTGGAACAAAGGCTACAACTTGTCTTATTTGTCTCAAAATCCAGGGCTCATTAACCCCTGTGCTGCCAGCCGCAGCAGATCAAAGGGGTTAAAAGAAAAAACACATAAAAATCTTATTACAGAAAAAATAACTTTCTTTGAATTAATATATTAACTAGGTAACACAGTAATACATATATATATATATATATATATATATATATATATATATGATATAAAATATTTATATTAATAAACTGTATGTAATATATATTATATATGCATGTTTTTTACAAGTAGTAGATATATTTATGTACATGAATATGTATAAATAAATGTTTCTAATATGTGTAAAACATAGTGTAGAAACATATATATCTTCATATATATATATAAATATTTTATTAAAAATTTAAACTATGCATTTTATTATTAATTTATCAATCTATCTAGTATACAATTGAAGTATGAAATATTATTTAATAGATTCATAGCCTATACCATTATGATCTGAATATTATTACTACTGTGCACTAGCTACCAAAATGCATAAATATAAAAAGATTATTATTACCAGGATCATTAACATATTATCATCATTATTATTATTTATATTATTGTTTGTAATATCATTGTTGTTCTGATTTTTGCTACTATAAACATTTTAATATAATTGTATATTGTATTATTTTTTAACAATGCTTTACTTTATATTTAATATTTGCATATTTATCCTCAGAATATAAGTAAAAAATATTACATTTATTACTAGAATTTATAATGTTGAGAACGGGTTTGGCACTGAATATTTTGTTATTATTTTTCACGTTTTTATTATCTATCTAATTGTATAGATGCATGCACATTTTATCAGAATACTATATAATCCTTGTGATATTGTTGTTATAACCATTGATTTATACAACTCTAATATTACTGTCCATATATTACATACAAAAGAGAGAAAATTGTATTCACTGTCTTGTCAATGCTCATACAACTATTGTGCGATCACATAGACTGACTATACATGAGCAGCTGCTTTGACCTTCACATTTGTGGATGTTTGTAGGCGACAGAGGTGCAGGGAGATCGAAAGCGATCTGCTCGGAGGTCGTTATCGGCAGTAGGTTATTATCAATCGACCGCTGGAAGTGAACAGGACACACATGTAACGATGTTTGTTTATTTCCTTGTTGTTATTATTACTATGACCTACATACTATAATGTCTGTGCTGTTATTATTTTATATTTATTATATGTTGTTGTTATTATATGTTAATATTAATACTACATACTATACTGTTTATTCTGTTGTTATTTTTTATTATTATATGATGTTATTATTACATATCATACTTTGTTCTATTATTATTTATTATATGTTATTATTATTACATACTATACTGTTTGTTCTATTATTATATGTTATTATTATTATTATTATTATTATTATTATTACTGCATGCTATATTATTTTGTGCTGTTATTATTATGATTTTTATGAACTCCACAATACCATACTATTTTTGCTGTTATTATTATGAATACTACATACTATACTATTAGTGCTGTAGTTATTAATCTGAATATTTCATACTATATTATTTATGCAGTGTCTAGAATTATTCTGAATACTACATGCTGTACTATTTGTACTGTTGTTGTTATTATTATTATTATTATTAATAATAATTATCATCACTATAAATACAACATACTATACTATTTGTGCTGTTGTTGATATTATTATCACTATAAATACAACATACTATACTATTTGTGCTGTTATTTTTATGAATACTATATACTATATTATTTGTGCTGTTTTTATGACTGTGTACATGGACAGGAGTGTAATGTGCAGATCTGATCTCCTTTCTCTCCCTCTATTCCTTTCCGACCCTGAGAATAATTGACAATAAAGCATAATAATACATAGAAATAATAGGGGCTGATAGAAGGAGCAGTCCTACCTCACACACTGGGCTCCTGTGCTCTCCCATGCTGAGCTGCTGTGATGTGACTGCAATAAAGAGGATTTTCCTGGAAGGAGAGAAGGTACTTACACTCCATGAGGAGACAAGAGGTTGGTGTCATGGCAGATCCTCCATCCTTGTAATTGTTGCCGGGATCAGTCTCACTCTATGCTGCTTCCTCCACTTCATGAGGTTCTTATCCTTGTGCTTGCTGGATGCTATGCTAATGCATGCTTTACATATAGACACAAATGTATATCATTCATATCTGTGTATATATATATATATATATATATATATATATATATATATCAATGTACATGTGTAGTGTCTGGATGTATTGTAGATGTATTGTATATGTATGTGTGTGTATATATATATATATATATATATATATATATATATATATACACACACACATATATATGTATATATATATATAGATATATATATAGATATATATATGTAGAAGACTATGTATAACTTATAAATGTGTGTATGTCGATATGTGTGTTAGCATGTATTTATATCATAAGTGTGTGTTTATATACAATATATACTGTATATATAAATATATAGAGAGAGACTAGGTTTATATGTCTTTATGTGTATTTATTTGTATATACTTCATATATATGGCTGTGTGAATGTGTTATAGTATTATGTTTATATGTGTAGTACGGTTTATGTGTCTGTGTGTACATTTATGTACATGTGTCTTTGTATGTATAAATGACTGTGTGTATATCAATCTTTAAGTTTGTTATAGGTTAATAGTTACATTGAGACTATATATATATATATTAAAATATATATGTGTGTGTGTGTGTGTGTGTGTGTCAATATAATTCCCAATTTAATACACATTGTATAATCATTATTTGATAAGGTGTTAATGTAATTACTAGGGCTAGTAATAGTCATTACAAATATATTCCCATACACTTATGAATTCATATACACATCCTCTTCACAGCAGCCATATATTTGTCGGGATTGAAAATCAATGCAGTATGGCTATGCTGATTCCTGGGACTATGCAATATTAATACACAGTGCTGCAATATCTTGTTGTCCTATTATTTTACCACTGCTATATGTTATCTTTTAGCTGGAGGTCCAAGCAACATTGGTAAGAGATACCTTAGATGATGCTCCATCCAGCTGAAGATGGCAGATGATGGGTACAGAGCAAACACAGAGCCTGTAGCCATAATTCTACTCCAGGTGTTTCCATATACTGCAGACAGCAGACCACAGTGTATGCACATTATGCAGGACGTATTCCATATTTCTTGATTCTTTAAATTTCTTTTATTCTGAAATTGTATTCTAAAATATGATCATTTTATGTAGGTAGATGTGTGTGTGTATATGGGGGAACAAAGACATAACATATATACACACAACTATAATAAAACCTATAAAATGGTGTGACTGTAAGACTCATACACTGCAAATTGTACAATTTTTTATAGATTTATACAATGTGATCCACATACAGAACACTCACCTTCAGTGAATTAATGAGTATGTAAAGTGCTATATGGAAATGTATGCACGTACATTCCTATGTATATGTACTATACATACATATTATCTATGTAAATGCGCATCATTTTATGATATCGCATGTCTTACAACTATGAACATGGATCCAGTATGCCATTGTTACTCTCAGTCACATATTCGATAAGTAACACGTTAATTTCATAACAGTTAGAACACCATTACCTATAAAAAATAAATGTGCGATGAAGCGTTTTTCTCCAGCTTTATTATAATCCAGTCAATAGTCTGATTTGTAATATGATTTATTATTTTTTTTTAATCTCAACATGCAGGTCAAGTAGTCTTTCTTGCCTTGAGATGGGAGATCGGATAGTTAACCACTTTCCAGGCTGATTAATGTCAAGCTGTATGAAGCATGTTCTAAATATGCCTATACTGAAGTGCTTCCCTTTCCAACCTAATCACCTGTCTCTGTCATCGCAATAAAAAACCTTTTGGGTTGTACGTGCCTATAAACAACTATAGTGTGGTTATTTCCATAATAATATTATGATACTGAAACTATTAGTTTACATTGAACTGATTGTTAAGTACAATATTATCATCGTGTCATATTCAGGGTCAGAGTCCAAGGAAAGCTGACGACAGAGCGGTTACATTTGTGCCGCCATCATTGCTGGAGTTACTTTTCTGAAAGGGCAGTTATGAAAAAATCTTTGGATGCAGCGAATCTACTTACCTGAGAAAACCTTATCACACAGGGAAAACTGCGAGCTGATTGTTGCGTCTACCTAATGACTAAGAAAATATGGAAACTATGTTTTATATTCCTCCCAAATAGGCTCCATGCACTCTGCGGGTCAGTAAATTAGCAAGGATTACACCCGAATTAGTATCCGGGTATCATCTATGGTTTTCACTGACCTATCTAGTCTATTGAATGGGCCAAACCAGGTATAAGGCCTGCTCTAGTATTTGTGGCTCTTAAATGCAGCTGCAAAAACTACTGCTGTATGTATGGGCCCTACATAAAAATCAATGTTACTTACCTATCCCTGGCTCTGCTGCAGTCCTCGGTGGTGTTGGCCATCTTCAATGACGACCGGGACATCACATGACTCGGGACACAGGCCCCGGTCATGTGAAGTCAGGAAGAGTCACAGAAGTAGGCACCAAGCCTGCCCGGAGAGGTAAGTAACACGTTTTTTTATGTTATCTTGCCTCCTCTGAACATCCGATCATTATACTTGGGGCCCTTTGAAATACATGGGCCTGTACTTTTATCCCCTACTTTCATGAGGCCTAAGGGCCCCTTCACACTACTGACATGCTGCCTGATTCTGAACGTTAAAACACGTTCAGAATCAGCGCGTATAAAGCAGATCCCATTCATTTCAATGGGGAGCCGGCATACGAGCGAAATGAATGGGAAGCGCTCATGTGTACAGCTCGCCGTTTGAAGGGGCCCGGTGCTCGGCTCAGTCTGAGCAGTACATGTGAGCGCTTCCCATTCACTTCAATGGGAGCGCTCGTAGAGTAAAAAACAGCCCATTCATTTTAATGGGGAGCGCTCGTATGCCGGCTCCCAATTGAAATGAATGGGATCTGCTTTATACGTGCTGATTCTGACCGTGTTTTAACGTTCAGAATCAGGCAGCATATCAGTAGTGTGAAGGGGCCCTTAGGAAAACTATGAAATCTGTAGGTAAAACCTGCAGCAATAATTGACATGCTGCAGGTTTAAAATCTGATCGCTAAGTCACTTTGCGCTGTGGATTTTTTACACAGCATATGAATGGACAGTGACCCGTGGGGGTTACGCTATATGTGTCCCCAGCCATAGTCCCCTTGCAGACGACTGTCCGCGGCCGACACACGGATGTCATTCAATGAATAGGAGCCGGAAAACAGGACAGAAATAGGACCTGTTCTGAGCTTTACGGCCTGGACTGTCGTGTGCATGGGTCGACAGAAATGAATGGGTCAGTGTGCTATGCGGAAAAATCCCAGATAGCAACTGAACCACGCCACGTTCAGGCAAAGGACCTTTGGGCTCATTCACATGATAGGATTCCATTGCCATTTTCTAGCCATTGTATTAACAGCTAGCACACGGCCCCATAGACTGTAATGAACCTATTCACACGGCCATTGTTGTAATGATCCATGTGAACAATCCACGAAAAAATAGAACATGCTATTTCTCAGATCCCTAAATAGACTCATGTCTATGAGGGATCCGTGAAAACGGATTAACCTCTGGTGTACACTCATCTGCCAAAAAAGTGTTTAATCACTTTCAAGTGCACTTTAATATTTCTTTACCAATATCAAAAATATATAAGAACATAATGATGACATAATAGAATAAAAAATAAAGTTCTAATAATCTATTAAACAAACATTTACTGATATCTCATTACCTTAGGAAAAGGCCTCTCAATGTGAACATACACACACAATGTACCAATGTGGGCAAGAACAACCAACCATCCAATGTGCCTCCTAACTCATGCAAACAGTAGGTGTTGCCAATGAGGTCCATGTTGTGGATACTTTTGTCCTTAGAGGTTTCTTCTCACTTTTACAATTTTTTTCAGTGTTTGTTTTAGGTGTTTCCTTGATGTACAGACAGTATCTAGAATGCTCAGACAGTATCTAGAATGAACATAAGGTTTAGCTCAAGCTTTGACTTGGGTATTTATTTCTGTAAGCCATGGAGGATTCCATATTAATGTGGTGTCCAGTCCCTGATACAGCAATACAGCTCCAAACCATTACATTTCCACCACCCTACCTTACAACTGTTGTCAGGTTCTTTTGATGAAACTCAGAGGACAATGTTCCAGGAGTCATTGTCTTGATGATCCTTAGCATCTTCTCCTAATATTTTTTCTCCATGACATAACTGATTTGTGTAGCCACGCTATACTTTTACTGTATATGATCGGACAATGAACAGATTCAGTGGCGAAACTAGGAACGGCGGGGCCCCGTGGCGAACTTTTGATATAGGGCCCCCCGCCCCAACCGACGCCCGCCAAAGACCCTGACTGACCATTTCTGCGCTCTCTATTATGCCCCATAGAAGCCCCTGTACACAGTATTATGCCCGATGGTAGCCCCTGCACACAGTATTATGCCACATAGTGACCCCTACACACAATATTATGTCCCATAGTGGCCCCTACAAACAGTATTATGTCCCATAGTGGCTCCTGAACACAGTATTATGTCCCATAATGAACACCCATGAACAATTATTATACTCTGGGGTCCTCGGTGGTGTCGGCCATCTTCAATGACGTCCAGGACGTCACATGACCCGGGTCACAGGCCCCGGTCATGTGAAGTCAGGAAGAGTCACAGAAGTAGGCCCCAAGTCTGCCCGGAGAGGTAAGTAACACGTTTTTTTATGTTATCTTACCTCCCCTGGACCTCCGATCATTATACTCGGGGGTCTGAAAAGACCCCTGAGAACAATAATGATGTTTGTGGAGCCCATGGCATCACTTACCGATCCCAGTAAGTAAATAGGGCCCGTTACTGGCCGGAGTTACTCCAACCTGTAACGGCCTATTAAGAAAATAAAAAAACGCAGCATGAGCGGCTGTCACTGGGCCCCTAATGTCCCAGGCTCTGTGTCAGCCACTACCCCTGCTACCCTGGTAGTTACGCCACTGAACAGATGTCCAAATGTATAGCAGCCTTTTAAATATTAATAATGATAATAATACATTATATTTATATGGTGACAACATATTCTGCCCCACTTTATAAAATGTAGGGCTCAAGTACAAAATGAGGCATTACAGAGTAATAGTCAATTCACACAATGGGACTGAGGGCAAGAACTTAGAACCTATGAGGTAGAGGGGGTGACACAAGAGGTAGCAGGGAAAGCATAGGAAGTAGGATTGCTTAAACAGTGCTCCAGAGGTTTTTTTGTGATAAAGGTTATTTTCATCATGCATATAAATTACGCTGCCATCACCAGTCAGTGTCCTTTAATGTGCAGATGGTGCCTAGACCAATACAACATCATACCCTGTCCAATAATGTGGGTAGCGTGAACAGTGGAGGGTTATTTTTAGGGATTTTAACTGCGGAAGGGTATAGATTAGTAAGTGTGATAGGCCTGTCTGAAAAGATGTGTCTTCAGGATTCATTTGAAGCTGTAAAAATTGGGAGTTAATCTGATTGTGCAGGATAGAGCATTCCAGAGAAGTAGTGCAACTCAGGAGAAGTTTTGGATATGGGAGTGGAAAGTTCTGATAATAGAGGTCATTGACTGAATGGAGAGCATGGGTTGGTTGATAGACAGAGATGAGGGAGGAAATGTAGGGAGCGCACTGCTTACAGGTATCTACAATATACTCTCCTCAGAAAGCTCTTTGGATGTAGGACGAGAACATGCATTTCAGTGACAAAGAGATAACCAAACTACATGTCTGATGGACTTCTCCAAGGTTATGATATAATCCTTTAGGGGGTGTTCACATGTAGGAATTTGATGCTGAATTTGAGGTGGAATCTAGCTCAAATTCTCCTGAACTCTGTCTCCCATTCATTTCAATGGGAAGCAGTGGCTGATTTTTTTCTGCTAGTGTCCTGCACATTCTTCAGGCAGATTCTACCTAAGAACTGCACTTTTTCGGTAGCGCCAAATTTCACACAGAATTGGACACAGAATTTGTCAAAATCCACTCGCAGAATTTGGAATTTCACCCTGCCCAATAAAGACAAAATAGGCAAAATACAGTGGCACTCTTCTCCAAATTCTGCATCAAAATCTGCTTCAAATTCAGTGACAAAATCTGCGTTGGTTTTGGCAAGCAGAAAACAAATCTCTTGACAAAGTCAGGGTCAAATTCCTGCATGTGAACATCCCCTTACACCTTATTCTAACCTCATAAAGAGGACCTGTTAGCTCTTATGACATCTAATTTAGTGATTTCACGTTCTCTGTGCTATATTTTGTTAGAATTGTATGCTATTTTGCTACTTTAATTATATTGTTACTTAAATATTTCTATTGACACGTGGAGGTATTACAATGTTCAGAGGGATTCACATGGGGCGAAATGGCTCGGATTCTGGCACGACTCTGCATGTGGGATTGTCGACAGAATCCGCGCTGTTAAAAAACCTCCCCATAGAACTCTATTTAGAGGCTTTTTAACCGCGTGTATTCTGGCGGCAATCCTGCAAGGAATTTGCACAGACACTGAGAATCCGAGCCATTTTGCTCCGTGTGAATGCCCCCTTTAGAGGCTATTATAGCTTGTGGGAAGCTTAAGGGGGCATTATGCTATGGGGGGAACAAAGGGGCATTATACTATTTAAGGGAAACTAAGGGAACATTATGCTATTGGGGAAAAACTAAGGAAGCAGTGTACAGTGTGGGGGCCCTAAGGGAACATTGTGTGGGCCACTAAGTGAGAGGGTGTGTGCAGAAGTCTTATTTAAAATGTGGAGGGGTGGCTTCCATTTTACCAATAGCATAGCATGCTGAACTACTTTGTCTGGGTTTTTGTTCCTTACTGTGGGGAACTGCTCAGGTAGATGCTTGGTAGCAGTGCAGGAAACAGGGACACAGAGTCTGAGTTGCACTCAAGTTCAATGTTTATTCACTTGCGGTGCATAAACTGCCTTTACAAAGGCACAAACAAACAAAACAAAAGCCTTCTCGGCTGAGAACTAACTATAACATAAGAAATCATTCCCTGACTATACAGGAGCCTGGTTGCCAGACTCTCACTCTGGTAACATCAAACGGTGGCACAGTACCTGGTTTGTAGGTTTAGTTCACACAGGAATTTGCAGCTTTGTCAATGTGGTGCCACACTTCCTAGTCCTGAAACACAGACTATATCAGGCCTTAATTACACAGCTGACCTCCCTGGTGCGGGTCTTTACCGTACACCCTTTATCTGCCTGGCTGGAACATACCTGTTCTCCCAGACCACACCCCTCACTTTCTCACAGTAGATAGAGCGCATTACCCGTTAATAGGGAGTGTGACGTGTAGGTAGGGAGAACAGCCAGAATACAAAATAGCACACCACACATACAACTGGCTCATTTCTCCCTGTAAAACATTTTTCAAAACTCCAGACCTTAGGCTATCATTAGGCCTTAGGCCGCTATGATGGCCCAGTGGCTCCATAAAATTGTCCTCTTCCATTCTAATGGTGTGAGTGATACGTGAGTTCCTGAAAATGATCATGTCTCTTCGTTCTAAATAAGAACCTTATATGAATGGCCTCTATAAAACTATTCAGCTGTGGACAAAATGAGAGACTAGAAATTTTGTGAATATCCAAAAATATTTTCCTGAGGTTTCCTGTATTAAAATATGGACTGACTGACAAAGTCAGATAAGTGCTTTTCCATTACATGAGAAAGTGATTCTTTTGTGTTTAATGGATGCCAATAGGAGTTCATTCCTTCATCTCCTGCTGTTCTAAGCCTCATAAATGGATTCTGAGCACTTCTTATTACAATATACTCCTAGTATCCCTGTATTTTAAGATTACTTGGAAAAAATACTTTACATTTTTGCTACCAGGACTCTGAGGCATTATCTGAAGGGCACTGAACTGATTTCACAGCCTTACAGTGTTGGCCAAAAGTATTGGCACCCCTGCAGTTCTGTCAGATAATACTCAGTTTCTTCCAGAAAATGATTGCACGCACAAACTCTTTGGTATTAATATCTTCATTTATTTTGCTTGCAATGAAAAAACACAAAAGAGAATGAAAAAAAAAAAAGTCAAATCATTGATCATTTTACACAAAACTCCAAAAATGGGCCCGACATAAGTTTTGGTTCACTCAGCCTAATACTTGGTAGCACAACCTTTAGACACAATAACTGCGAACAACCACTTCCGGTAACCATCAATGAGTTTCTTACAATGCTCTGCTGGAATTTTAGACCATTCTTCTTTGGCAAACTGCTCCAGGTCCCTGAGATGTGAAGGGGGCCTTCTCCAAACTGCCATCAAGAGATCTCTCCACAGGTGTTCTATGGGATTCAGGTATGGACTCATTGCTGGCCACTTTAGAAGTCTCCAGTGCTTTCTCTCAAACCATTTTCTAGTGCTTTTTGAAGTGTGTTTTGGGTCATTGTCCTGCTGGAAGACCCATGACCTCTGAGGGAGACCCAGCTTTCTCACACTGGACCCTACATTATGCTGCAAAATGTGTTGGTAGTCTTCAGACTTCATAATGCCATGCACACGGTCAAGCAGTCCAGTGCCAGAGGCAGCAAAGCAACCCCAAAACATCAGGGAACCTCCGCCATGTTTGACTGTAGGGACCGTGTTCTTTTCTTTGAAGGCCTCTTTTTTTTCCTGTAAACTCTATGTTGATGCCTTTTCCCAAAAATCTCTACTTTTGTCTCATCTGACCAGAGAACATTCTTCTAAAACGTTTTTGGCTTTCTCAGGTAAGTTTTGGCAATCTCCAGCCTGGTTTTTTTTATGTCTCTGGGTAAGAAGTGGGGTCTTCCTGGGTATCCTACCATACAGTCCCTTTTCATTCAGACGCTGACGGATAGTACGGGGTGACACTGTTGTACCCTCGGACTACAGGGCAGCTTGAACTTGTTTGGATGTTAGTCGAGGTTCTTTATCCACCATCCGCACAATCTTGCGTTGAAATCTCTAGTCAATTTTTCTTTTCCGTCCACATCTAGGGCAGTTAGCCACAGTGCCATGGGCTTTAAACTTCTTGATGACGCTGCGCACGGTAGACAAAAGAACATTCAGGTCTTTGAAGATGGACTTGTAGCCTTGAGATTGCTCATGCTTCCTCACAATTTTGCTTCTTAAGTCCTCAGACAGTTCTTTGGTCTTCTTTCTTTTCTCCATGCTCAATGTGGTACACACAAGGACACAGGACAGAGGTTGAGTCAACTTCATCTATTTCAACTGGCTGCAAGTGTGATTTAGTTATTGCCACCACCTGTTAGGTGCCTCATGTAAGTAACAGGTGCTGTTAATTACACAAATTAGAGAAGCATCACATTTATTTTCAAACAGTGCCAATACTTTTGTCCACCCCCTTTTTTATGTTTGGTGTGGAATTATATCCAATTTGGCTTTTTGACAATTCTTTTTGTGGTTTTCCATTGAAGACAAATTAAATGAAGACAATAATACCAAAGAATTTGTGATTGCAATCATTTTCTGGAAGAAAATGAGTATTATCTGACAGACTTGCAGGGGTGCAAATACTTTTGGCCAACACTGTATATATTGCAACTAATAACAGAGAATGTGGTTGGGTTTGAAATTCAGTAAGTTTGGATCCATAGCAAGATCATATTCACTATCAGCCCGTATTCACTGTCCTTGTTGTCTTTCTGTTGAATCATTAGTGTTCTTATGTTAGCAAGTACCGTTCTGCTTATTCTCATTTCTATTACTTACAATGATCTATGCCCTCAAAGAATAAATCAATTAAGTAGGAGTGTTTTGGAATTGCAATGTATGCAATTCCTAGGTAGAGCTATTCCCTAAAATTCCTTAGTAACCCATTAGGTCTGAGTATTGCAAGTAAATTGCTACCGTCTCTACTGGCCAGTTCGTGACTCCCATAGTCTTCAGTCCACATGCATTCATGGTTGTCTTTCCAACTGTATATATGAGTGCATTAGCGGATCTGACAGAGCCCAGGACCCAGATATATGATATGATTTTTTCTTTTAGTATGTAACTTTTCTCTATATACAATTCATAGAATAATTTAGCTAGTACATTCCCAAAACTATGACTAACACCTGCATTCGACTGAATCAACTGCATTGTAGACACCGTATTGTGTGACTGTGCCCTTGATGATAGACAAGTGCTGACCAGCTTGTGCTATATTGTCAATAGATGCTCATTGTCTATAGAAAATTTGCCAACGTAAATGGACAGGTATACACAGTGGGGAGAATTTATCAAACATTCATGACAAAAGTGATAACCTTAACCACAATGATTTTTTTGGCTTTGTTTTTTTTTGTTTATCTTCCCACCTTAAAAAAAGTCATAATTTTTCCATTTACAAAGTCATATGATGGCTTATTGTTAGCGATCAGGAAACCAATTCAAATACTCCAAATTGTTTGGATTTTAACAAAGCCTAATTAATGGGGATTAGTTTCGGACTAGCTAAAATGGCTACTGCCACATGTAAAGATGCACTGAATTTATCAAAAACCTTTTTTCAACGTAAATTACTGCAACACAGTGTTAAAGTGTAATCTAGTTTCTGACATTAATGGTCTATAATAGCCTTTAGAAAGACTATTCCACACCTACCTTTTGTATGTAAGTCGCCTCAGTAGTTTTTGAATGAGCCAGTTTTTATTCATAGTTTAATTAGGTTTCAGCGTGCACCCCGGAAGTGTCAGGGAGCACCCTCTGCTACAGTATGTGTGTGAGAGTAGAGAAACTGCTGCTGCTAATGACTCGTTTCTCTGCTCTCACACACAGTACACAGCAGAAAATAGCAGATGGTGCTCACAGACACCTCCGGAGTGCACACTGGAGGCTAATTAGCATATGTATAAAAGCGGGCTCATTCAAAAACTACTGAGGTGATTTACATACAAAAGGTATGTGTGGAATAGCCTTTCTAAAGACTATGCAAGTATGTGCTTAGTTAAAAATAACTTTTTCCAATGATAGAGCTCATTTAAGCAAAATTGACTTTAAAATTTTCCCCCAATATATCTCCCCCAGTATCTCATGAAAAGGGCACTTTTCCCTTATAGAGATAGAAAAATATAATTTTCAGCTCACCATATAAGTTCAATAAAATCTTCAATCCTGGGAGACGAGAAAAGACTGTGTGGACTCAAGCCAGTGGTGAATACAAAAACTTTTGGTAAAAATTCCGCTCCAACCAGGAAGGATCGAAATCGACTTCAATATATAAAAGTAAAATGTAACTTTTATTGTTGTCCATATATATACTCTCTATATGGTCTGCACATTGAGTTTACATTCTTCACTGTGGTTAATTTAGGGTTAATTTTTGGGTGGAGTTGGTTGCTTAAGTTGGTTTTAAAAGTAAAGAAGTTCAGTCTGTTTCTATGCCATGAGGAAGGTACATGTGTGCCGAAACACGTGGTATTATGCAACTAATCTTCTGAGTTATGATATAACTTTTTACTTGTTATGGACCTCAATAAAAGTTACATTTTATTTTTATATATTGGAGTCGATTTGGATACTTCCTGGTTGGAGCAGAATTTTTACCAATGGCTTTTCTTTTCCCTTATAACCTGTCTTTAGATTATCATGAATTAATGCCATCTATAAAACTTACTTGCCCCTTTGGTTAAAGAAGTCAGGTATCTGCTTTTATCAACACATGGGAAAGTGGATGCCAGTGATGGTGAATGATGATTTCATTCATACCTTTATCTCTTGCGGGTCTAAGCCTCCTGAATGGATTCTGAGCACTTCTTATTACAATACACTAAGTTCCTAGTATCCTTGTATAACTTGGACAAAATGCCTATGAGTCGTTTACAAACGAGCCTGAGACATCAATTGTAGGGCACAGAACTTATTTCACTGCCTACAACCTTGTAACTTCCCTGCTGAGCAACAGAATGATTTGAAAAAATATTCAAGACAAAAAAAAAAGTGAGCTTTGTCAAACCCAGATAAACTATCATGGTGACTGACCTTAGTGCTTACTGACAGGTAATAGGATTAATGGTGGAACAGCCACTGACGAACATCTATTCGACAATTGTTACACCAATAGAGCAATGCACATCATAGTCCATATTGGCTGTACACTTTCGGGGATCTTTTTGATGAACTAACAATCTTTCTGTGAATTTTTGTGCTTTATAGAATACATTCTGTTATCGGTTGCCTTAAAGGGGTATTCCCACGTCGCATACTCACCAGTCTTCACTGCTGTAAAATCTTCTTTCTTCCTGGTTTCTTGCACCATTTGGTGGGCGGGGTTTCACATGCAACCTGCCATTTAGCTCCGCCCCAATTAGCATGTAGCTCCGCCCACCCATATTGGACTATGAAGTACAGGCAGCAGCAACTCCATTCTGTGTTACATACAGAGACTGCCTGTCTCTGCTATAATGAAAACAATTGAATTAGTTAACCTGATAACTGGGAGAACAGAAGAAATGAAAGCAGCTCCTCTCCCCTATCTGAGAGCAGGAAGCTAGGTCACGTGGTGTAGACACAGGAATAGCTAGAAACACAGGCTCGCTCCTGTGCACTTAGCCCCTCCTCCCTCCCCCCTGAGAGCAGGCAGATACATCACTTGTCTTTTGAGCAGATAAGTCAAGGGCTGTGTCAACAATGAATTGAACAAAGTAAGATAGTGGACAAACAAAGCAGTTTTGCTGAAGCAGTGTATTTAGGAAAAGTCTTACATCCACATTAACAAGCAGTATAGATAGGATCCTTGTGATGGGACAACCCCTTTAAAGGGGCTGTCCAAGATAAAATACAAATCTTCCCCTAAACTAAAGCTCTCCCTCCGCTGAACTTCTAATTTACTTGTATTAAAAAAATGTATAACTACCCATATCCCTAGGGACACTTTCTGATAATCCAGTGACATTCCGTTTCACCACTTCCAAAACGGAATGTTACAAGAACTCTCCATCCCCCCCTTCCTCTTGGCCATGAGGAAGGGGCAGGTCACCCTGAGATGCGTAGCTCTAGTCATGGACTAACATGTCTTCCACTTAGTTACTATTGTAACTTTTTTATCTATATGTCAATAAAAGTTATATTTTATACGTACCTTCATATACGTGGATTCTTCCTGGTTGATGCTGAAAACTTTTATCGTTTGGACCCCATTATAGTCTATGGGGCCTGTGTGCTTTCACTGCTCACCGCTTGTCAAGGCGTTTGGTGTTCCGTTCTGGGGGTTCCCATGGGGACTCACCGAACGGCTTACCAACGCAGATGTGAACCAGTCCTTACTGCATTTTCAATTATGGCGCATGGGACCTCCCAAGATGCGCCAGTCTTCTTAATTCACAAAGAATGATAATTAGCATATGAATAAAAACGGACTTATTCAAAGACTACTGAGGCAATTTACATACAAAAGGAACGTGTGGAATAGCCTTACTAAAGGCTATGCAAGAATGTGCTTAGCTAAAAATGACTTTTCCCAATGATAGAGCCCCTTTAAAGGTATTGTCCAACCCCCCCCCCAAAAAAAAAAAAAAAAAACCAAACAAACAAAAAAACAAACAAACATTTTTTCTCTAGAGGGCAGGGAAGGTGAAAAAAAACAAAAACATGCTCACTTGTCCCTGATAGAGATGAGCGAACACTATTCAAAACAGCCGTTTCGAATAGCATGCTCCCATAGAAATGAATGGACGTAGCCGGCACGTGAGGGGTTAAGTGGCCGGGCGCTGGCAAAGTCTACGTGCCGGCCGCTTCCATTCATTCCTATGGGAGCGTGCTATTAGAAACGGCTGTTTTGAATAGCGTTCGCTCATCTCTAGTCCCTGATTCTCCGGTCTCCAGGCTGCTGTCTGGTCCCGTGGCACTCCGGGGCAAGTGCCCACCGCACATAACCACTGAGGCCAATCTGCAGCCTGAGGAAAGAACCCGGGACGTCCAAGGCAACGTATATGAGTGATATCAGGGGTCTTCTCTTTAAGCAACTGACTGGCCTCAGTGGTCATGTGTGGTGTGGACTTCTGCCAGAACACGCCCCGGGGTGCCGTGGGGCCGGACAGCAGCTTGGGGCACCAGAGTACTGGGGACAGGTGAGAATTTTTTTTTATTTATTACCTTCCCCAGTCTCCAGTCTTTTTGTTCCTGGACAGCCCCTTTAATAAGTATTTCCTGCGTCAGCCTATGAGGAGGGGGCAGTGCTACATTTTATACTACTGTATTACGCCCTAGGTGTGACTTCTCACAGACAGAAGCCTCCTCCTCCTCCCCCTCCTCCTCCCCCTCCCTGACGCTACACAGGAGAGCGCCTGTCACACCGCCTGGAACGCATCACATGACCAGCGAGAAGGCATCACGTGACGAGTCTTGGCTTCATTGGTTACTATGGTTTCAAGCGGCCATGACACGCCGCGATGCATTCTGGGTTTGGAAGTAACACTGAGATCAGTAACACGGGTCGCTCGTTGTAAGGGCTGTCGGTGTGACTGGTGAGGGGGGAATCATGGCGGACGGAGCGGGGATTCCTACTGGAGCGGACTTTGATACCCGGGTGACGAAACTGCGGAACAGCCTGAGAGACTGGTGAGTGTGGGAGGGGCCAGCGGCCCGGGAGACTTGATTTACACGGTGTGTCCGGCGGCCACGTCCTGCAGAGCTGACCATAGCAAGCAGACAGATCACTGCACAACGGAGGGCAGCATGGTGGGCAGTGCCAGGCTCTGAGGGCTCCTGCTCATGGACACCATGCTCTGCACATTCAGCTGTGTAGTGTCTGTCCCAGGGTTATATGATGGTGGGATCTCTGGAAGCCTCAGATGTCTTGTATTAGCTCATATTCACACCTGCATCAGACATATCATATAAGCTCAGGTTCACACTTGTGTCAGAGGTGTTTTTATTCATCACTTAATATAATGGATCAGTCTATAGTGGAATAAGTGGAGGAGGTGCAGCCACCCTTTCCTTACCAGAGATACATTAAAGACACTTATTGTCGCTCTGATTACTGTAACTCCTTACTAATCGGCAGGGTCGGACTGGGATGTGTACTTTCCCTATATATCGGGAGGACACTATGTATAGCTTCACCATCAAGCTAATGGGGGCCCCTGTGTGTTGAGACAAATGCAAATACATTAGTCAGGAGCCCGATTGGGGGCCCCTTACCATCCCAATCAGGCCCTGACCAATGCATCTGCATTGGTAAAATGAGGACTTTCAGTTAGGTCTCGGGGCCCATCGGAGCATTCACCTGTGGGCCAGTCTGACCATGCTAATCGGTCTTCTCCTTAATAAACTCTCCCCCCTAATCTATTCTGAAAGCAGTGGCCAGGCTCCTCTATCAGTCTGTGCCAGTCGCTACATTGGCTGCCTATTCAATACAGAATGCAATATAAACTTATCCCCCTCATCCACAAGGCTCTCCACAATGCTGCACCTCCCTACATTTCCTCCCTCATCTCTGTCTATCGCCAAACCCGTATTCTCCATTCACTCAGTGACCTAAGACTTACATCCTCTATTATCAGAACTTCCCACACAAAACTTCTCCAGAGTTGCACCACTTCTCTGAAATGCTCTACCCCAAACAATCAGATTAAGGCTATGTTCACATTGAGGAATCTGCCATGGTATTGGGAGTGGATTTCACCTCCATATCCAGGCAGATTCTGTCCCCAATCTGCTTCCTGTTGCTTTTAATGGGAGGCAGAGCCCGCAGCAGGATGCCCAAAAAGAAAATCTGTATTCTGCTTGATCTTGCTGCAGATTCTGTGGCTTGGGAGTCCCTGATGATTAGGCCCATTTATCTGGGCCTAATCAGCAGAGGAAAGCCGCAACGGCATGCTGATGTCCTACATCCATCACTACAATCCCTTGACCGAATACGGCGGTGAAAAACGAAGAGGAATTTCTCTTCATTTTCTGCTGTGTGAACTTAGCTTAACTCACAATTTCTGCAGCTTTAAGCGCATCCTAAAGACGCATCTCTACAGGCAAGTTAAAAAAGTTTGAAAATGAATAGTGCCTAAAATAGGAAATGATGGACACCAACCCACTGTGCAAAACTCGCCCATAGGTCTGTCATTGCGTGGCTGTATGGGATGAAGCATCATACAGTAGGTTTATGTACAACCAACCAATAACAGACAGCCCCAAATCTGTCACTTGAGCAGTCTAAAATCTAATGGGTATGGTCAGCTTTAATCTGTATATTGAACAGTTCAGGCCAAAAACGTACTCTGAGACTAAGGCCTTATTCACACGATCGTCTTTTGGCCATTATGAGAACACATTGTTTTCAATGTGTCTTTTCACATTTATATTTCTTTGAGGAACTATTTTTCACTGCTGTCACAAAATCTGACATACTCTCTCAGTCCGCACCCAATAGAAGTCAATAGATCAGTTTTTAACGAATGTTAATGAAAAGACCCCAGAGTATAATAATTGTTCATGGGTGTCCACTATGGGGCATAATATTGTGTGCAGGGGCCACTATGGGACATAATACTGTGTGCAGGGGCCACTATGGGACATAATACTGTGTGCAGGGGCCACTATGGGACATAATACTGTGTGCAGGGGCCACTATGGGGGATAATACTGCATGCAGGGGCCACTATGGGGCATAATACTGTGTGCAGGGGCCACTATGGGGCATAATACTGTGTGCAGGGGCCACTATGGGACATAATACTGTGTGCAGGGGCCACTATGGGGCATAATACTGTGTGCAGGGGCCACTATGGGGGATAATACTGCATGCAGGGGCCACTATGGGGCATAATACTGTGTGCAGGGGCCACTATGGGGCATAATACTGTGTGCAGGGGCCACTATGGGGGATAATACTGCGTGCAGGGGCCACTATGGGGCATAATACTGTGTGCAGGGGCCACTATGGGGCATAATACTGTGTGCAGGGGCCACTATGGGGCATAATACTGTGTGCAGGGGCCACTGTGGGACTAATACTGTGTGCAGGGGCCACTGTGGGACATAATACTGTGTGCAGGGGCCACTATGGGGAATAATACTGTGTGCAGGGGCCACTATAGGACATAATACTGTGTGCAGGGGCCACTATGGGGAATACTGTGTGCAGGGGCCACTATGGTGTATACTAGAGCACGCTGGAATGTGTGCGGGGGGTGGGTCGGTCGTTGGGGTCTTTGGGGGGGGGGGGGGGGCATTTCAAAAGTTCACCATGTGGCCATGCCATTCCTAGTTACGCCACTGGTCAGGAACGCCCTGGGAAGCTCTGGGAAAGAAACCCAACATAAACAGTGTTACTCACCTCTGGTCTCCGCCGCGGCTTGCTGCTGTCTTTGGATCACTGAGGCCTGAGATTGGGCCTCAGTTCTCACATGGGTCTTGCAGCACCATGATGCTTGGGTCTATGCATCACAACACCATGTGACCCGCTAAGGGCCAATCACAGGCTTCAGTGATCCCTGATCAGTCAGAAGACGTGAAGACAGCAGTTAGTCGTGCCAAGATAGGTGAGTAACCCTGGGCCTCCGCTTATTATACCCTGGGAGTGTAATAGCAGTTCCAATTTGTTTGTGTTTGGTCTGAACAAAACTTCAGGTAGAACCCCGCAAATATTGTAATAACCGAACCAAAATGAATAACATTTTGCATATGTTACTAAGACTTTATTCACATGTCAGTGTGAGCCAAAACCAGGATTCTAAAGACTACACAGAGAAGAGGTATAATGGAAATATTGCACTTGGTCTGTTTTCAATCCGCCCCTGGTTTTGACTTACAAACCTAATTAAAACACTGGTGTGTGAACAAGGCCTTAGTAAAATATGCAGATGTATACTGGCGTCAAATGTATTGTATCAGGTTTTTCTATATAGTACAGCATGAATTAGCTGATGGCTGACTTGTAAGGATGCTGTGTCAGCTGCCATTGTCTAGCACTTGAGTCAGACACTAAGTAATGGGCTAGATACATTCAGGTACATATCATCTATCAAGGTTGTTAGCTGATACGTCCGGCCCCTTTGTCTCCTGTATTAGACATAAATAAAGCATAGAGACAGGAAATTCTACTAGCCAATTATTAATTCATTGAAACCAATTATATAGCTTGTTCTATATTTTAAGTTAGAAATTAGTTACAGAGATTGGTTATTGTGGATGAAGCTATGATACTGGTGTTGTGTCCTTTTATGGGCAGATAGGCCTTTGCCTCCCCCCCCCCCCAGACACCACGGGCCCAGTGTTTTTATGTAGAATGTTTTTATAACCAACAAACACATGGGATGGTGCAGGCCCCCAAATGGAAGTAAATTTTCCTGGCGTATGTTTTGCACTGTGTGGGTAAGTTCACAGCGCAGAAAATCTGTGGCAAATTCCTCCGTGTGAACATACCCTGACTAGAAGAAGATGTGCATTAGAGGAAAAGTATTAATTTTATTTTGGAATTTGTTTTATATTTTGCAGTGAAATAAAAAGACTAGAATTGGAGAAAAAGATGTCTCAGTACAGCTCATCCAGTACATACTTGTAAGTATGCTTAACATGTGTGTCCTTAATACCTTAAAGGGATCCTATCATTTAAACACATTTTTTTCTGATTGACACGTAGGAATAGCCTTAAGAAAGGCTATTCGTCTCCTACCTTAAGCTGTCTTCTCTGCGCCGCTGTTCGGTATATAATCCGGTTTGCGCTTGTATGCAAATGAGTTCTCTCGCAGCACTGGGGGTGGGCCCGATCGCTCAAACAGCACTGGAGGCGTCCCCAATGTTGCGAGAGAACTCTCCAGTGCCGCCTCCATCTTCTTCAGGAATGGGGTCTTGATTCGTCTTCTTCCGGGGGTTGGCTTCAAACTTCTAGGCCTCGGGACGCTTACACAGTATCGTAATTGGGGACGCCCCCAGTGCTGTTTGAGTGCTGGGGCCCGCCCCCAGTGCTGTGAGAGAACTTATTTGCATACCGGCGAAAACCGGGATTTCAAGTGAACGGCGGCCCGGAGAAGATATCTAAAGGTAGGAGATGAATAGGCTTTCTTAAGGCTATTCCTACGTGTCAACCAGAAAAAAAAGTGTGTTTAACTGATAGAATCCCTTTAATGCACTGGAATGCATTGTCTACTGCTACCATGCTGTACAAATATGCCAAGGGATCGCACAGGTTCAGACCTGTGTATGTGTGAGCCATTTGAGGGCTTAATGTTTGCAGGATAATTTGTACTTCAGAATGATACCATTTAATATTCTGTGCAAGGTACTGGGAAGCTGGAAAAACATTCAGAACGGAGGGGAATTGGAGTAAAACATGATATGTCACCTGTATTCTATGGGTTGGTGGGATTCTGGGGATAACAATGTTAACTTTTTAAGACTCCTTAAAAATATCCAAAACTTTGCAGAAAAAAAAAATTTCTTGGAGATGCTTTGCTTTGACACCCATAACTTTTTTTTATATTTCCATCTATGGGTATGCTTAAGGCGTTTTTTTTTTTTGGTAGGGCCAAATGCACTTTTTTGTTATACTCTTTTGGGGCATGTCTGTTGTTTTGACTGCTTTTTATTAAGGCGAAACCGCCGTATGGGAAAAATATTTTTATAAGTTTCTAGACGGGGCGTTTTCAGTCATGCCGATACACACGTGGACAAAATTGTTGGTGCCCCTCGTTTAATGAACTCACAATGGTCACAGAAATAACTTGAATCTGACAAAAGTAATAATAAATAAAAATTCTATGAAAATGACCTGAACGTGTCCTGCTCAGGGTGAACTGTAATGCACTTTCCTCAAGCCCCGAGCAGGGCTCATTCAGAACTATAGGGGATTAAAGGGAGTTTGTCACCAGGACCAAGCATGTCAACTCAGTCTGCAGATAGATAGGTTAGGGTTATCTGTAACAAGTAATGTTTCCCCTTGTGAATCGGTGTCTCTGTTGCTAAGATACTGTATCATTGTATTTGTCCATATGCAAATGAGATCCTTGGGGCAATGAGGGTGTTGCTGCTACCTCTTTGGAGCAATGGCAACACCCGCCTTACTTCAAAGAGTTCATTTGCCTATTGACAGAAAAGACAGTTTTTCGGCAATCCTAACCTCTCTATCTGCAGAGCTGGGTTCTAGTGACAGACTACCTTTAAAGTTGCTCAGTAAGGTAAAGTGCTAATGATCATGTAATCCTTATTTCAAGGTGTCATCGACAGTATGAAAAGATAAAAAAGTCTTTACAAGAACTCTGTGAGAAAGAGAAGAGTGCTCGCCTCCGAAATCAAACATTCCTGCAGGAGTTCCAAAGCATTGAAGCTCGCTTGCGTTTCTTGTTGTCAGATTCAAGGATATCTCAACATACAAAGGTAATACATATGGCCCAACATGACTTAACAACAGTAAATTGCTCAATCCAGTATATTTTTACTACAATAGTATCCTGTGGCAACCACATTAAATACATTCAGAGCCTAAATACAGGTCCTAGACTACAGTGAAGCGCTCATGGCTTAATAAGACTCCACACACCTAAATGGTGGTTCGCTCCCTATGGCGCGATCATAGTCCCCCAAACCTAGGCTTCCTGTGTAATACAGATACTCACCAGGCTGTTCACACTCTCCTCCTCTGCCTCCTTGCTGCTCTCCCCTCTGTGGTCATGTGACCTTGTGTGTGCAGGTCCTGCGGATCGATGCACAAAGCAGTTTTGTTTTTATTTTTGTTGCGTTTATTGGCAAAAAACACACTAAAAAATGACCATCAAATCTTTAGGCCAGAGATTATTGCACAAAACAAATTTGTTGCAATTTTCCCATGAATTGCAACAAAAAGCATGATTAAACAGTAATGTACCTGACATCTTTGGTCTGTTAGGATAGCAGATGCAGATCTGAGCAAATAATGAGAACCAGTACTAGATACACTGATTAAAATGCTTAATATGGCGCTGTGGCAAACACCCCCCGGGCCGCACCAACGTCAACCCCACAATGGTGTTCACCAGAGCCCCAGATGGTGGGGAAGGACTTGGCTGCATTGCTGGGCAAAGCAGTACGGGTCGGGAAACGCCAAACACACAGCGCATCACAAATCATAGTAGAATCTGACAATGAGATCTCTTACCAGCAGGTGTCTTGGATAGCGGTGCAGGTCCAAGGATTCAGAAGGCTGAGGCAGGTGGTCATCAGGTGGCAGCAGAGAGTAAAAGCGTAGTCGTATGGTTCGGGTCGTCAACAAGAGGGGAAAGTGGGAAATCCAAGGGGAATGTCAGGCAGATTGAGTCGGTAACAGGAGCGGTAGAGCAGTGCAAAACGGTTTTCAGGAAGCAGAGGTCTAGAGGCAAGCTGAAGGTCATAAACAGGAGCAAGCCCAGTACAAAATCAGGAGGCAAGGTCAGTGGTCAAAGCAAGAGAGTCAGAGCACAGGAAATCAGAACAGGAGGAACACTTACTACCAGGACACGAGGTACAACTGAATAGCCAGCGGCGGTCCAGAGCCCCCACTAAACAGGCTCCGGCTTGCCGCTAGGCCGAAAACCGGAAGTTCCCCCTCCGGTTTAGGATGAGACCAGCAACTCCCGCACAATGGTGCAGAGGTTCCTGCCTGCCTCTCGAGACCTGGAAGCAGGGGACTCGGGAGCGCCAGAGAGAGAGGGCACAGCGGAGCACAGCACTGTAGAGGCTCCGGCCCTACCTCTAACATGGGCACTCTTTGCTTCAGGTGCCAGTGACTGCCCAAACCCACCCATATTATCATCCTCTAGGGTCGGTATCCTAGTACAGAAGTCTTATCCTGACTGGTGCCATGTAGAGAGAGGAAGGGAAAGAACAGACAGGCCCAGTATTATGTTTTAGTAGACAACAAGCACTCGTGAAAATGATAAAAAGCATTAAAATGCTGCCGCTGCAAAGTGTGACAACTTGTTAACGAAGCTGCCAAAGTAGAGAGACAGAAAAGGAGACGAGTCTTCAGCATGCTGCATTCCTACAAAGGATTGTATTACTTTATTGTTACTTTTTTACTTACACACCTAAATGTAATTTCTTTTAAGGACCATTTATATACATGACATTGTTCTGTAGTAACTTTTTAATAATTCTTCTCAATTTGTAAAGAAGTTGCTTCTTTACGATAAAATCTGGGCTCTGAACCAAGATTGCACAATGTACACTTATACCAGAAGTGAGGTCAGGCCAATCTGACAACACATTTCGTTCTGCGCTCCTTTATCATCCACTCTTTGAGTTGTCACTCACTAGATCCCTTTGTTTCTACTAATATTGTTGCTATGTCAACTTCTAGTACGGTAGAATAAAGACAATTTATCTAACAACTCTCTGAACAGACAGCATGGCAAAGGTAAAATATTAGCTTGGAGAACTGAATGCTTGTACTTGACACATGATCATTGAGAAGTGCTTGCTTTTAATCACTATCATATTGATACTATGTAATGATTATGCCTGTTTATCAGGTTTCGCTCATATCTGTGCCGTAGTCTCTGTCAGAGACGCTGTCGCAGAGTCTCCCAAAAATCGGCAGAGGAAGAAGTCCTGCGTCGAGCACTTTTTCCTCTGTCAGTTTTAACGTAAAAACAATGGGCACCCTACAGACCCTATTATAATTCTGGTTCATTGGGGTTGAAATGTCAATTTATTTCCTTGGACACCACTGACTTTTGGCTGGTGGTATTAAAAGTTGTTTTATGTATAGGAGCCTTAAAGGAGTAGTCCACATAGACATTTCCCACCTATTCACATAATAGGTAATCAATACATGATCACTGGTGAGGTCCCTAATCATTAGAACAAGGGTCCTGAGCCCCTCCCTCTTTTTCAGAGAAGAGTAGTTTGAATGGATTGGTGGTCAACCATGTGTGCTACCATTCCAAGTCTATGGAATCAATGGAGACAGTCTATACGGCTTTTGTTTCTAATAGCCCCATAGTCATTGAATGGAGGGGCAGGGCACATGCTTGATATCCGCTCCATTTAAACTCCTCCTACCTGTGCTTGTGCAGTGAGGAGGATCGGGGGGATTCTGGACCCAAGTGATAGGTGGAATAAGTGGATAGGTGCTGAATGTCCATTGTGGGACAAGGCCTTTAGAGCAGATTTACAGCCCGCAATCCATTTTCCATACTGATGACCAATCCTGTGTATGTCTATAGTTATCTGTGGAGGTCCGACCCCTCACAGAGCAGCAGTATACATAAGGACTATAAAGTATACTCAATTTAAATTATTATATTCACTTAAAGTTGTAATAAAAACTTTAGTAAAAAACAATCAATGGCAGAAAACCATTGAGAACGGTTGTGGCAAAAACAATATTGTAAAAAATGTGTGCAGTTTTACCGCACTTGCTGCGTGGTAATTGTCTATCCGGTTTTTAGGTGAATACACATTTATATGACATGTTTTACTGCATCGAAAAGGTGGGAAATTGCCTTAAAATGTATTGCATTTCTTAAATCAAAATGACTACCGTGTATATATCATGCATGATATGTCTGCCTTAGAGAATGTTTTCATCCATTGACAGAAAGCAGTGGTCTAGAGAGTTAAGAGGAATCAAAACACGTAGGTTCTTCTGCATACAATATATTGTAATAAAAAGTGTCCATAGCAACCTATCAGATCTTTTATTCCAATTTTTCCAGATAAAAACATAAAGTTCACTGTGGTTGCTATTGTTTGTGTCCTGGTGGGCACAGGGAGCAGATAGTAATGTCCCATCATGTACTGCAGTAAATGTTGGTTGGAAGGAGACTACAGTAACTGACCATGAAAAGTGAGTCTTGTGGGTCTTCCCGTGACTACTGGCGGTGAAACTGATCATGCTGCCACAACATACCTACTCAATCTAAGGGTAAGTTCACACGGGGTTTTTTGGTCCGGAACCTGAGGCGGAGGAGAGAGGAGGACAGGACAGTGTTATGACTAGTAGCCCAAATTGTTACCCAATTTCTCCCGAACACAGAAATGCCCCATTTGTGGTCAAAAACCGCTGTTTGGGCACAGAGGAGGGCTCAGAAGCGAAGGAGTGTTATTTCTCTTTTGGAGCTCTGATTTTACACAAATGATTTATAGGTGCCATGTTGCATTTTCAGAGCCCTAGAGGTACCACATGACTAATGGCGGCGACCACTGATGTGGCACCGCTGCCATTTGTCACCTGGCAGTTAGCTGGGATGGTCCTCTGTCTCAGACAACAGACCATCCCAGCTTGTACGCACAATGATAGTATTCTATCAGTCAGTGACTAATGGCGGCGCTCGCTAATGTGGGACCGCCACCATTTGTCTTTTTTACTTGCCTGTGATGGTCTGCTGTAGGGAACAGCAGCCATCACAACTTTTTTCGGTGAAAGGGAGGCAGGAGGGTGAGGGGAAGCCAGTCAGTAATATTGCTGACCTGAGCGTTAACGTAGTACATGCATGGACGTAATATTACTGAGCTGAGCGTTAAGGGTTGTCTTACAAAGAACCCATATAACTCATCCACACTGTGAATGGTGGTCCTGAGTCCCCTGTTCCTCTTATGTACATTACCAGAGTACAGAGGTGTTGGCATGGAGCGGTGTCCACCCATTCAGGCCATATTTAGTATCAATGACAGCTGAGTATGACACTTGTGTAAAAATCCCTGGTTATCCCTTAGGCTATATTCACATGACAGTATTGTAAATTGGTCTTGGAAAATGGATGAAACGGTCAGTTTTTCATGACCGATTTGGATCTGTGTGACAAACGTATTCACAGAGGCTTGAGTCTATTCAGTAAACTGTGCACACAGCCAAAACAGGACATGTGAATAGGCGCTTGACAGCTGATGAAAAAAACAGCCATCACACGGCTGGTTTTGACATTAAGGCCGGGTTCACACGGAGTATTGTGGCTCGTCATTTGGTACGTACACGCCGCGGGATCTTTTGCGGGCCGTATACGCTCCAATTGTTTTCAATGGGAGCTGGTACCGTACACGCGGCGCTATTTTGCGGCAGCCGCAAAATCACGGCTGCAAAATAGCACCGCGTGTACGGTACCGGCTCCCATTGAAAACAATGGGAGCGTATACGGGCCGCAAAAGATCCCGCGGCGTGTACGTACCAAATGACGAGCCACAATACTCCGTGTGAACCCGCCCTAAAGTGAATAAGTCCTTACTCTTTATTCACATGATTGTTTGCGTATATCGATCTGTTTTTAACGTCCAACAAAATGGAGTGATGGCTATTAAAATGGACCCATTGACTTGTTCTGTTGAGTCTGTGGGGCCATCAAAATGTCAGTTTTTTGACAGTATGTTTTTACTGTATGGTAAAAGTTTTGCATGTACCCATAGGCTTTCATTGTTTTTAAAATGGCTGTGTGAATAAGGTCTAAGGCTACATTCACACGACAATGCGACCTCCACAGATACATGGCAACGACTGTTAGTCTATTCCTATGACCGTTGCTTTGACGGTCCGTTGGATTATCAGAAGATAGCTTATGCCCTATTTTTGTCTGTTTCCACCGATCTCTCTGTACACTCTTATGTATGGGGGATACGTGAATACGGGTGCAAGACGGACGTGAAAAATATATGTTTTCAGAATGTAGCCGTAGTCTTCCGTTATTACATCGTTTCAGATTATTTAGCAGAATTTAAAATTGAAAGGGAATTTACTGTTTATTTTCCCAGAAACCCTTTTAACAAAACTGTGGATAAGTTAAAAGGAGAACGCCAAACATTGCAATATGTATCTGGGTGGAGATTTTCCATTTCGTATGATCATGTGATTCACTATTTCACCTTGCAAAAACCTATTAAGACTAAAAGATTTTTGCTTTGCGAGGTGTATTATTAGTAAGTAGGATGAATGTGTCTGGTAATCCACACAGCACATTTCTCGTCTTTAATGGGCTTTGAATAGCGGTCTCGGCTTGGTTACCATATTTGCCATGATCTCGCGTCTTTGTGTTATGAACACACATTACAAAATATCATTATGCCACGCCACGAAGCAAAACAGAATGCAGCAATTCCATTTGTTTGTTGTGTACTTTATCCCCTCCCCCTCTTTTACAAAGGAGAGGAAGCCGATTACATATCTCCGGGACTGACAGTAAAAAAAAAAAAAAAGAAAGTCTGCTGGAAAACGCTGAAATGTATTCGGTTATGTATCTGTAGTAATGCAGGCTTCTAATCCCTCCTACTATCTCCATATAAATGATGCCGTTCAAGGCCATTGCTTCTTTCTTCACTTAAAAAAAAAAATCAGCAAAGCCCTTTCAGATGAAATGTCTAAAAACATGGCGTAATAACTTGGAGCATGCTGGCAAGTGTAGTCACTTGTGACTGCGTGAATCCCCCTCAGCAAGTCAATATTGTAATAAGCAGAACTGGTAACATCTCTCCATTATTCAGAGGAGCCAACAGCGTGCTTGTCCCTTAGGCTGCGGCATTCATTAAGAAAAGCTTACTGGGCTGAAAGCTGGAAACAGATGATAACAGGATATGATTTTCATATTTAATGCATCCCCTTGGAAGAGTATGTGTGCTGCAGATTGATAGAAGAATCTACTGCTACTTTACTGAAAGACTTTCTAGTTTGCCCTATAGCTACCGATGGAATCATTCAGCCAAGAAATTACCTTTTCCTCTTTTTACCTGCTTTATATATCTGCCAAGCAGGCAGCCGAGCTGCCAGTGAATGTTATTGTGCAGTTAACTGTTTGGTATTTAAGACGCTTATCAGAAAAGAAACAGAGGCCATACGCTTTTTTTTTCTTTTTTTTTTTTAAAGTAGGAATAAGGTTTGAGTTCTGCTTTTTTTTCTTTTTCTTTTTTTTTTTTTTGCCTCTTTGGTATTTTAGTTGGCGTAAATGGGAGTTTGCTGGAAGTTGTTTCTTCAGTTGTCTAGGCTTATTTCCCGCTTTGTGGCTGTTAAAAGTTTGGGGGGACTTTGGGGAGGGACGATGTGTATGTGAAATATGGCCAAGGAGATGGGCTTTGATCTGGACATAATGAAGGGAAATGTAGGGAGGGGAAATAGAAATACGTCCATGAGCTCTACTACTTGCATCTTGTGTTAGTTCTTCTCTACCAGTGAAGATGAAAGAGGACTTTCGTCAAATATGAGGCACGTAATGAGAAGATATAATGTGAGCTTCCAGTCATGCACTCAGAAAGTACATATAAGTCAGTATCTATAGGGGAGGCTTACTTATTATTTATTTCCCTGGACCTTGCTTATTGAGTTTCAACTCCTTTCTATTCAAGGGGTTTTCCCATCTCAGGATTTCAGCTGCCTTTCTGTCTCCTCTCCTCACCACTTCCTGCTCTTCAACTCATTCTTGCAAAACTCCTGTTTAATCTAAACAGAACAGTTATCTCTGGATTTACATCCAGAGATAACAGAGACATTGCTAGAGAAGATTATCTAGCCCTTAAAAGTGCTTAAAAAAGCCATATGCAGTGACTGTAAGAGAGAGGAGAATATAGAAAGCCAGGAGTCTACATCCTGACCTGTGAGCAGGACTGTAACCTAGACAACTAGCTGTAAACAATGAATTGAGAAATTTAGCTGTATCTGTCAAACAGAGCAAGCTAGATAAAGCAATGTATTGGGTGAAACAGTTCAGTTAGTTTCAGCTACAAGCCTGTATGTCAGGGGTCCTCAAACGTTTTAAAAGGTGGGCCAGGTCACTGTCCCTTGGACCATTGGAGGGCCGGAATATAGTTTAAAGGGATTCTACCAATAAAATCACATTTTTTTCTTGATAATACTAGGAATAGCCTTAAGAAAGCCTCTTCTTCTCCTACCTTTCGATTTCTTCTTTGCCCCGCCGTTTGGTAAAAATTCAGTTTTCTGTCGGTATGCAAATGAGTTATCTTGCAGCACTGGGGGCATCCCCAATGCTGCGAGAGAACTCTCCAGCGCCGCCTCCAACTTCTTCTGGAACGTCGTCTTTATGCGTCTTCTTCTGGTGCAGGCAGAGCCGACTGAGCATGCCCACAGGCCACAAGAAAATGGCCGCTTACTTACTGTGCAAGCGGCCATTTTTCTTGTGGCCACGGGCATGTGCAGTCGGCTCTGAGCAAGGCCCAAGGCGTACAAGTTTCACCGCCTGCGCCGGAAGAAGACGCATGAAGATGACGTTCCAGAAGAAGATAGAGGTGGCGCTGGAGAGTTCTCTCGCAGCATTGGGGACGCTCCCAGTGCTGCAAAAGAACTCATTTGCATACCGACAGAAAACGGAATTTTAACTGAACGGTGGCGCGGAGAAGAATAGCCTTTCTTAAGGCTATTCTGACGTGTCAACAACAAAAACAGTTTTTAATGGTAGAATCCCTTTAAAGCTGACCCAGTGGAATGCACACACCAAACACAAGTGTGAATGCCCCCTGAGGTGTTATTTACCCTACAGTAAGATATTATAGTGCTTACTTCAGGGGGCACAGATAGGGTCTGGGATCCAGGAAGTCAGCAGGCACTAAACTAAACCAGTGAGGTGGCTTTGCCCACTGTAATTTGGGCTGCCTCAGGTCAGGTCACGTTGCTATGGTGACCTGACTGACGAAGTGACGCGGAGGGGTACAATTGACTATATCGGGCCAGGCCATGAAGACAGCGCGCTTCACTTTACTGATTGGAGGGCACCGCTCCTGATGTCTACACGATCTGCTCTGTCTCCGGTGTCCGCCTGTGTCCTTCTGTCACATCGTAAGTATGCGATGTAAGGAGGATACCGGAGGCAGATCACCATCATACATCATACATGCGATGTGACAGGAGGACACAGGCGAACACCGGAGGCAGAGCAGATCGCACAGATATCAGGAGCGGTGCCCTCCAATAGGTGAAGTGAAGCACGCTACATGGCCTGGACCGAGCTCCCCAGGAGCTTCATTATAAATGCGCGCCTGCCAGTGGGCCGGACAGATGTGCTCGGCGGGCCACATGTGGCCCGTGGGCCATAGTTTGAGGACCTCTGCTGTATGTGATCCCTGAGATGGGAATACCCTTTTATGGCAGTACAGTCATCTCTGACTACAGTTTAGCTTCACCTACTGTCTCAGTATTGGCTCAGGCTGTTACTCTGTCTTCTTATCTGTAGCTCTGGTTTCATTGTGTAGTGCCCACAGCGTTTGGAATCTGCCACAACATCTCACCTGTCCCTAGCTTTCTGCAGACACTGCATAGTTCAAGAGTATGCAGGTTATCTTCTTCCTAAGGACCTAGTGCACACCCTGGTCTGTGTGTGCTAACTACCACACATGCCTAGTTATTTAAGGAACCTTCCTTCCATAGGAAGGTGTCTAAGCAAATGGGTAACCGGTATCTGGCATCCTGCTAAGGTATTTGCCATAGTTTGTCCATATAATCTATGTTTGTCCCCTGCTTGGGTTAGCCTGCCCTGACCTCTGCCTGGACTTGTACACCACTATCTATGTCTCTACCTGTCGGGCCACATTTTGGTGTCTTGCAACCCACCTGGGTCATTTGTCATTTATTGGAGACAACTCAAAGAGGTAGCAACCTGGTGAGCTCCTGCAGTGAAGTTTAGATTCCCGTGCAGAGCTTAAAGGGTAAATGCCAGGAAACCAACAGAGAAAGCCCTTTGTAGTAGCCCTTAGTCATAGTCATTCGGTGATGCAAGTGGAGCAGATAAATGAATAAATATAAAACTAAATTCTGGAATAATCTGCTTTACACCTTATTTTCTATGGGTTTTAGACACTATCTGACTTGTTTTCTTTTCTGAATGGGGGTGTACAGGGGATTTATTGTCATTTACACCAGAAATCTGGCATAAATGTCATGGGAAAGCTACACCTGGCACAAGGCTCAGAGGAGGATGTTTCGCAAACCCAATGGAGGGAATCGGAGGATGGGAATAGTGATAATGGTGATGCCACAGGGAAGGCCAATTATACTCAACCATACTCCCCCAGTCCACCTCCAAGGCCATACACTGATGAGGGGAGCCAATGTGGTACCCGATAGTGGTGGTAGTTGTTCCCCCGGGACTCTTGCAGTTCTAGGCTGACATCCAGTCTCTTGTGAGGGCTGTCTCAGGGCTGTCTTCTGTTGGTCATGGTCCAAGATACTCCTCTCCCTCAGGGGATGTTGAGAGCATGACAGAGTTCCAGTTCTAACGGCAGCACATACTAGACTGAGACTCTAACGTCTTCCAGAGACCTAGGGTCTCCAAACCCTGCACAATGGCCTGTGAATGGCCAGGGCTATACCAAGCCTTCTAAGATAGAGAAGTAGCCAACAGTTGGGATTAAACCAAAGAAGGGAAACACAAAAGCAAAGATGCAAACACATAAAAAATACACAAAATAACATATTTACATCTAGTGGCACAGAAAACAAGAAAGTAAAGCAAAAGACAACTTAAGCAGTGGCAACTGAGATGCTGCAGATCACATCATCATATATGAGACACACACTCCCCCAGCACAGGGGCTGCTGTTAATAGACAGGTTTTCTCCTTTTTTACTCCTTTTATTACTAAAGGTATGCAAGTAAAGTTGCAACTTGGCAACTCCATTCCTAACAGTGGCTCCAGTGGTTGTCTTCTTAGCCCTTCTATTAGTACGTCTATTAGCATGAGGCATGTCCTAATGTTACAGTTCTATAACAGGAGCAAAACATATGTATTGTACTAGTGATGCCCCCCCCCAAAAAATAAATAAATAAATAAATAAATAAATATATATATATATCAGTTAGTGTCTGTTTTTATGCTTTTTTTTTTGTTTCTGCTTCCTGAGCATGCACAGAAGAAAACAAAAGGACAATATAACAGACACCCATCCATTGCTGTCCATTACCCATAGACTTTAACATTAAAAAAATAAAGGATGCTTGACATCCGTCATGGAATCGTTATTTTTCATGTATACGAAAGTACTGCATGCAGGATTTTTTTGTAAGTGAAAAAAACAGACCTGTGATGGATTTGGTGTAACCGGATACTAACGGTCACAAGATAAAATCCCATTAAAGCATATGGAAATTTTAATGTATTTGTGACGGATCTGCTAGGGTCCTTTGCTAAAATGTTGTAATGGACACTAGCAACAGACACTACTAATGGTCACCATCGGTAGTGTGAACGACCCCTTATTCTGACCTGATAAAATATACAGGAGTTAAAAGGGTTATCCAGCTTCCAAAAGTGATCTGCAAATATACATCCAGAGCAGTTCTAAGTGCTCACTGTTCCCTTTTGCAGCCTTTGCTCGTATCACTTTTTTACATGCAGTGCATCAGGACAAACAAGTGATTATGAAGTTAATCTTGTTTCCCTTAGTCCTAACAGTGGCACAATATGGGGGTATTTTTTGCCCCTGTGTGTTGGTAGGACAGGCGGAATGTTTTAATTAGCCAATAAAGTACATGGCTTGCCCTATAAGAGGGCACAAGAACCTCCCCCTTGCGTGTTCATACAAAAGTAATACATGTAATAACAACAAATAAAAAGCTGCATACAATCAAATTGACTCCCTGGGTGGGAAGTCTTGTGCCGCTGTTAGGACTAAGGGAAACAAGATTATCTTCATAATCACTTGTTCCCTGTCATCCGTATCAGTGGCACAATATGGGGAGATAGCAAGTAATCCCCTTTTAGGGCAGGATCACACTACAACAGAGCTCAACACAATACGAGCAAAGGCCGTAGTGGGATATGAAGGTAGACTCAGAGGACCATGAAGCAGCAGCGCAGATGTGGTCCAAAGATAGCGCCTTACTTTCTGCACAGGAGGTGGAAACTACCCTTGTTGAATTGGCTTGAAGAAGGGCTGGAGGAGATAGCCCTTGGGAGGCATAGGAGACCTTAATCGTCTCCCTGACCCATCACGATATTGAAGCCTTAGAGGCTTTGAGCCCCCTGTGCTTTCCCAAATAATTAATGAGGAGGTTCTCACTTCCTGAAAGAGCGGGTGTGACGCAGGTAAATCTGTAAGCACCTCACCAAGTCCAGCGTGTGGAATTTCTCCTCCTCAGGTGAGGAGGGAGAGGTAAAAAAAAGCTGGAAGGAAAATCAGCTGATTGATGTTCGCTGTAGATGGGACTTTGGGTCTAAACCCTGGGAGAAATCGGAGCTGCACGCGGTCAGGGAAGAAGGAGATATAAGGCTCCTCTGACGACAAAGCCTGCAGCTCACTGACCCTCTTGGCAGAAGTTATTGCCAACAAAAAAAACGCTTTATAAGTTAAAAACTTAAGCGGGACTTCTTCCAAACGCTCAAATGGGTCTGCAAATAACGCAGTAAGGACCGTACTAAGGTCTCATTGGTGGACAGGGGTAGTAACTACCGGTCTCAGTCTAGTTGCTCCTTTGATAAAGGTGATCACTAAAGGATCCTGAGACAAATGCCTCCCCAGATAGGCAGACAGAGCGGCTACATGTACCTTCATTGTGGCTGCAGGATGCAAGATGTATGTTACGATACTGGTGATACAGCTGGAATCCGATAGCCAGGAAGGAGGGCAGACACAGCGGAGTAGGAGACTTGGTCGATGGATAGCCAGAGGTCGGTGCACAGAGCGGGTAGTCGGGTGAAGCCAGGAGTCGGTACACAGAGCGGGTAGTCGGATGAAGCCAGGAGTCGGTACACAGAGCGGGTAGTCGGGTGAAGCCAGGAGTCGGTACACAGAGCGGGTAGTCAGATGAAGCCAGGAGTCGGTACACGGAGCGGGTAAGCAGGAGAAGCCAGGAGTCGGTACACGGAGCGGGTAAGCAGGAGAAGCCAAGGTATACTGAGCAAGAATACCTCAGAGCTAGAGGACTGGGAACAAACACAATACTCAAGCATTGGTTATAATATGCTCTGGGTATATATAGGGCTAGACAGGAAACAAGATGGCCGCAAACAGGAAACAAGATGGCCAGGGTCATGAAGCAATACTCGCCACATTAACTGTGGGCAAGAGTCAGGGAACAGCAGCCTCCAGTGGTAGGAGTAATAATGACACTTGAATAGCGGCCACTAGTGGAGATCCTTGGAACAGTATCTTCACATGATGAAACAGAGGTTCTAACACACAGATTCTGACAATGTAATTTATCAACGCTCCCAACCGAGGGAGTGAATATTGTTGGTATGATGATCTGCCTGCTCCTGCATTTTGGCAGCTGCCAAGCTGGGCTGCTGCTGAACTCATTCTTCGCACTTTGCCTGTGATTGTTCTGGCATCTCAGCAGCTTGCTGGGACACCATCTAATGAGCATGTTGTTGGCGTTGATAATCTGCCTGCTCGGGTGTTTTTGCAGCTGTCAATCTGGCCTGCTGCTAAACTCATTCCTCACGGTGTGCACGTGATTGTCCCACCATCTCACTGGGAAGCCATATAATGAGCGTGCTGTTGGCGCCGATGATCCCCCTCAGCTCCGCTTGAGGAGAACTCTGTTGACTTCTGGCTACCTTCATAGCTTGTTGTTTTTGAATTTTACGACAAATTAGATTTTCTTTTTCCCGGCATGTTTAAAAGTAGCAAACTGCCAATTTGGATTAAAGGTGTTTTCCCATCCAGTGTGTCAGCATGTTGCCTGGAGCAGATCAGGTAATATGCAAATGCATGTACTCAATGGACTGAGGGTTAGCTGAGTGTTTACATACATAGATATCAGGCCTGGCTTTATCAGAAGCTGAGATAAGCTGCTGGCAAGAGCTGTGTAATATGGTATGTGAACATAAATTCATAACAGTCATGAAGCTATGTCATTTACTGGGATAGCCTATGTGTTAATTGAGGTTACAAACTATCTATGTGCCAAACTATCTATGTGCTAAATTTCATTCAAATCCGTTCAACCGTTTTTCCGTGATTGAGTAACAAACACATAAATGTCCAAACACACAAACTTTCACATTTATAATATTAGTAGGAAAGGATAGGATATATCCCCTGGTCTCCTGGAGCCCTATTTATTACACTTAGGCAGAGGACCTAGAGTTCCCAGCTGCCTTCCACAAATACAGTAAATGGATCTCCAGGATTGTTGGACACTGTTACCGATAGGGACTGTAGCACTTGCCATCTTATGTCCATTTACGCCTTTTACAGTATTTATGATCTGACCTAACAAACTCTTCTTTAAAGGTATGAGTAGTATGAGTAGTAATTGTAAATATGTGAAACTTTATAACATATATTACTAACATATATTTGTAACATATAAGCTCTGTTCACATCTTGTGTGATATGCTTTGCATGAGAAAACCAGCGCTGTAGCCCAGGGGAGGTAAGTAACATGGATTTTATGTTTGCTCTCCTCTCTGGGGCCTCTGTTCATTATATTCTGGGGTTTGAAGAGACCAAACAAAGAGCAAACCAGCTCGAGATGTATTCAGCAGTCCATCTGGTCATTAAAGGGGTATTCCCATGAACATAATCATATCTATATTTGTAAATAATTAGCTAAGTTAAACATTTTAGCAAATATAAGAAGTTAAAAATTCAGCAGCTTTAAAGATTTTCTCTAACTATCTTAATGGTGACAGTCTGATGTCTTAATCAGTTGCCAATGGATATGACCAGGAATGAAGAAACTTTCTATTGTCTGAGACTTGTCAGGAACCCAGCTATGATCTTCTCATTGTAGCTGGGTTATCAGGCAGGGACACTACATGTATCAGAAGATATCCCGGCCACAATAAGGAAATCATAGAAGATTTTTTCTAACCTGCATTCGGGGTCGTATCCACTGGAAACCGATTAAGACAACTTATGACCACAAGATATGTATAGAAAATCTTTAAAACTCTGCAAATGTATAACTGCTTACCATATTTTTCGGACTGTAAGACGCATCGGACTATAAGACACACCTAGGGTTTAGAGGAGGAAAATAGGGAAAAAAATTATGAAGCAAAAAAATGTGGTAAAATATTTTAAAACATATAGGAGTTGCAGTTTTGCAACAGCTGCTAGGCCACACTGACAGGTGGCCCTGGAGTTGTACGGAGATACTTGGGGCATCTTTTTTTTACAGGAACAGGTGTACTTTTTAGTTATACCGTTTTGGGGAATGTCTGTTGCTTTGATCACTTTCTATTCAAATCAGAGGTGAAACAGAAAAAAATGTCAGGTAGGCACTTACCATTTTTTCCCCCCTCGCTACGATGTTCAGCCTATGGAAAAATATTTAATTTTAGAACTTTTTTTTTTTTTTTAACTATGTTATTAACATCAAAACCATCTGGTGAACCTCACAAGACGCATCTTACAAGGTTTGCCCAACACATACTCATATTTTAAAATGGGTAGTGGGTGTGGTTTTTAAAAGGGCTTAGCCTAAACTATTACTATTAATCGTAATCAAGGAAAAATGCCTGATTAATTGCTATTTTGATTTGGGTCATAATCGCCCAGCGCTAGATGGCAGTGAGTTACAAAGGTTTGGGTGGTCACAAAACAACTGGCATAAAATAATCATAAATGTAAACAGCTTGGTAAGGGGACTGACATAACCAGGTCTTCAGATTTTGGGGTGCTGTTATAGAGTTTAGAGTGGGTATGATATCTTTGCACTCTGCATACAGTGGAGTATACTTATGAAGTCTTTTCATATTCCCTACAGAGGGTGTGGTACACACGTCCTCATAAATCTGGTGCACCGTCCACCTGGCTGTATATCTTCAATGAAGCCTTGTAGCTTGTGTAGATTTCAGGAGCATGACAAAGCTGGTGGCCCTGCCCATTCCGCACCTCTTCCCAGTAAAAGAGCGAGGGTGGTAGAAGAGTGAAAAAAAATCACACATTTGTAACCTTTACATTCTCTTTACCCCAGAAAACTGGCGCACAAAACATGATAAATCTGCCCTATTCAGCTTTTATTTGTTGAAGGTATTTAGTGATAAAGAGTCATCTTTTTAGTCATACACTTGAACTTTTATTACTTTTTACAAAGAGCAGTTTCGCAAAGTTGTTCCTATAAACTGGTGGGTAAGGGTATGTTCACATCTGTATCATAGGCTGCATTAGCAGATTCAATCTAAAATTGTGGAAAAGAAAGTCCTGCATTTAGGACTTTTTATTTAGCAAAATGACTGGAAACATGGCATAAACCTGACGATCCCCTTTATAGTCAGTGGGATCTGTTGGACTATGTTGATGTCCGTCACTAGATAGATTTACCGTTCTTCTGTTCCTATGACAGGAAAAGCAATGCTGATGTCAACTTACCCTTAGGCTGTTGCACTTATTAGGTTTTCTGCTTTTAGGAAATAAATAGCATTTTAGGTTACGGTCATTTTCAGAGTGTTTAAAGGGATTCTACCATTAAAACACACTTTTTTCTCGTTGACACGTAGGAATAGCCTTAAGAAAGGTTATTCTTCTCCTATCTTTCTTTGTCTTCTCCGTGCCGCCGTTCAAGAAATCCCAGTTTTTGTCGGTATGCAAATGAGGGCTCTCGCAGCACTGGGGGCAGGCTCCAGCTCTCAAACAGCACTGGGGATGTCCCCAATGCTGCGAGAGAACTCTCAAGCGCCACCTCCATCTTCTTCAGGAACGTCCTCTTCACGCGTCTTCTTCCGGCACAGGCAGTCAAACTTGTAGGCCTCGGGCAGAGCTGACTGCACATGCCCGCAGCCACAAGAAAAATGGCCGCTTACACAATAAGTAAGCATCCATTTTTCTTTTTTTTTCTTTTTTTTATTTATTTATTTATTTTTATGTAGATTGTGAGCCCCACATAGAGCTCACAATGTACATTTTTCCCTATCAGTATGTCTTTGGAATATGGGATGGAAATCCATGCAAACACGGGGAGAACATACAAACTCCTTGCAGATGGTTTTATGCCCCTTAGTGGGATTTGAACACCAGGACTCCAGCGCTGCAAGGCTGCAGTGCTAACCACTGAGCCACCGTGTGGCCCCAGCATCCATTTTTCTTGTGGCCTGTGGGCATGCGCACAAGCGAACCCCCCAAACGGAAACCTAATCCACTTAAAAAGCGGTTACCCATGGACCCCATAAACTATTATGGGGTCCATGTAGTTTCCACATGAGAAGGGTGAAAAATGCATTTTTCAAGCAGAGAGGGGAACGGAATACCCATACAGAGAGCCAACGCTAGTGTGAACCTAGTCTCACTGATGTATTGTTCAACCTCTTGGACTAGTAGTTCAACCATAGCCAGCTATATAGGGAAGCCGGTTGTTTCCCTAAATGGCCTCCAGGAGTACCATCTGAGAGCAAATGTGTGTCAGGCATTGGAATAAGACATCCTCCAGTGGGGGTGGGGTAAGGGGGACATCCAGGAACGGAGAATGATCTGCCATGTAGCCAGCACAAAAAACATAGAAGGCCCTTTTTAACCTTGGATATGTGGAACATAGGTATGCACATCTTTTAATAAAAAGGTAAAATAAACAGAATCACAATGGTGATATATGTAAGTGCATGGACAGATGATATGATTGGTTACATTGCTGGAAAACAGTGCAACCTAGAAACTAGCCTTATATTAATAATATACTCCACTCCCAAATTTTGGGGACGGGGACGTGCATTTTATAGTCCAAAAAATATGGTATATTTGCATATTATATGGGAATATCCCTTTAAGGTGAATACATTGAGAAATCCAGGGCAGGGCTTTTATATATATATATATATATATATATATATATATATATATATATATATATACATACACACACACACACACATTATTGGATATTTTAAACCTTTTTAACAAATAAAAAACTGAAAAATTGAGCGTGCAAAATCATTCGGCCCCCTTGCATTAATACTTTGTAGCGCCACCTTTTGCTGCAATTACAGCTGCAAGTCGCTTGGGGTATGTCTCTATCAGTTTTGCACATTGAGAGACTGAAATTCATGCCCATTCTTCCTTGCAAAACAGCTGGAGCTCAGTGAGGTTGGACGGAGAGTGTTTGTGAACAGCAGTTTTCAGCTCTTTCCACAGATTCTCGATTGGATTCAGGTCTGGACTTTGACTTGGCCATTCTAACACCTGGATACGTTTATTTGTGAACCATTACATTGTAGTTTTGGATCATTGTCTGGTTGGAAGATAAATCTGCGTCCCAGTCTCAGGTCTTTTGCAGACTCCAACAGCAGAGCACCTTCTTCCACATTTTTGGTGTCTCTCAGGTGGCTTTTGGGAAACTATAAACAAGACTTTTTATGGATATCTTTGAGAAATGGCTTTCTTCTTGCCACTGTTCCATAAAGGCCAGATTTGTGCAGTGTATGACTGATTGTTGTCCTATGGACAGACTCTCCCACCTCAGCTGTAGATCTCTGCAGTTCATCCAGAGTGATCATGGCCCTCTTGGCTGCATCTCTGATCAGTCTTCTCCTTGTTTGAGATTAAAGTTTAGAGGAACGGTCGGGTCCTGGTAGATTTGCAGTGGTCTGCTACTCCTTCCATTTCAATATGATTGCTTGCACAGTGCTCCTTGGGATGTTTAAAGCTTGGGAAATCTTTTTGTATCCAAATCCGGCTTTAAACTTCTCCACAACAGTTTCTCAGACCTGCCTGATGTGTTCCTTGGTCTTCATGATGCTCTCTGTGCTTTAAACAGAACCCTGAGCCTATCACAGAGCAGGTGCATTTATACGGAGACTTGGTTACACACAGGTGGATTCTATTTATCATCATCAGTCATTTAGGACAACATTGGATCATTCACAGATCCTCACTGAACTGAACGGAGTGAGTCTGCTGCACTGAAAGTAAAGGGGCCGAATAACATTGCATGCCCCACTTTTCAGGGTTTTTTTGTTAAAAAGTTTAAAATATCCAATAAATTTCATTCCATTCACAATTGTGTCCCCCTTGTTGTTGATTCTCCCCCCCCCCCTCCAAATTTAAATTTTATATCTTTTATGTTTGAAGCCTGAAATGTGGCAAAAGTTTGAAAAGGTCAAGGGGGCCGAATACTTTCAAAGGCGCTGTATTTTACAGTAGCAACTTTATAGCGTTCAGAGAGACTGACGTCAGGTCCACACTGGAATCCAGGAGTCCAATGGGTGGTCTTACACAACGATTGACAAACATTCCATTTATGAGGGTATATATAGAGATAAGTGTCAATCACTGAATGGCACCGCCCATTGGACTCCTACATCCAAAATGAACAGAGGTTGTAGATCAATGAATGACAAGTTCTGCTAGATTTTTCTGCTCACACCTGTATAACCATCTGTTATGGAACACCCTTTCATGTGACAGGCTCCCTTTAAATGCGAAAATAAAACTTGAAATTTGGTGTACTTTACACGATAGTATAGAATCTTTATCCAGCATCTTAAAAGCATTTTAATACTTGCTTTTGGGGGGGGAAAAATGACATTTTGAAGAAGGAACGAAAACAATTTCTCGGCATTCAATTCTCTCTTAAAGCCCCACAACCTCTATTTTCCAGATGCCGCAAGTTTCACGACAGGCAGAAATTAACACAAGCGCAGACATGTCAAGAAGAATCTATCATCCAGCAACAATCTTCATGGGCCGCCAAATGTCAGCCAACTCAAGCATTGAACATTGCCTTACACAGAGGAAATCTCCCCAGCCCACAAAGAGCTTTTCTATTTCTGACCCACATTCAGGCAGACAGGCAGCAATAAACAGCAATGTGACAGACAGCTGTGTAGTACCAGCTAATAGTGATACTCAGTGCTTAAATAAGCCTGACAAAATAGATGGGGAGACATCATCCTTCCAGATTAGTCAAAAAATGCCGGTCACATCCATCGCTTCTTCTGAGGATGCGAGAACACACCGCGCAGAGATCGACAAGACTCAAAGTGGTAGGAAACATTTAGTTGAAAGCAGGCAATCTGCACAACTTAGCTCACAGACTCTGAAAAGATTAAGTCCAGAGAACAGAACAGGGGATTTACAGAATGACAGCCCAGGCAACAAGGTGGAAGATTCATTGATGTATGAAAGGCTGGTTCCTAATGAAGAGAGATTTACACACGCGAGCCCCTCTGGATCTCCACCTGATGCCTGTGATTACATAAATAACCAAACATCAGATAACCGCCGCGCCGACGGTGAAAAGCTGTCAGGTATGATGCCTTTACTTATATATTTATTTTGCCTTTATCCTACACTATTTTTTTCCCTTTTCTTTGATTTGTTCTTTATTGTCCTTGGTCTGTAGCAGGTAATCTTCTGAGTCAAAGGGATGCAGACGAAATATTCATTTTCATGCTTAAATTCCGTTCCTTGGATAAGTTTGTTAAAGTCTTATTAGTTTTAGTATCTTGTGTCTTCTTGGGATATTTGAGCTGTTTATACACTGAAATAGTTTTTATTTTTTTTATTTATCCCATTTCACAAAACTTTCATCAATCTGGCACACAACTCAGACCGAAATGATGTCTCCTGCTTGAAGAGAGTGGTGTGATGTGCTATGTAGTGTTATTTTCTGACTTGGTATAATATAACGCTTGCCTCTAGGGGGAGTAAGTGAGATGTGGTGATAAATAAGCCAGGAGGAGATGATATTTCTTTAAGGAGGTTGTAGCATCTTATAGACTGAAATCTCCAGTAGTTTGTCTATGGAGGGTGGCCTGTATGCTTTAGGTTCAGGTCATGTCTGCGTGTAGAAGGAGTGATTTGTATGGAGTATCCTATTAATATTATAAATGTGAAAGTTTGTGAGTTTGGATGTTTGTGGGTTTGTGTGTTTGGATGTTCGGATGTTTGTTCCTCAATCACGCAAAACCCGCTCGACCGATTTGGCTGAAAGTTTCCACAAACATAGTTAATACACCCGATTGCGCAATAGGCTACTTTTCGTCACAATAGCGCACATACTTTTGTGCCAGGACCCCCACAAAACCCAAACTCACACCACCATCTCTGCAATCTCACACACTTTGGACCATAGCAAGCCACAAAATTCATATTGCCCTCTACGGCCTCGCCCCTAACCCCACACAATCACATATACATATACTTTACTACTTTGCCCCTCACTTTAACGATACTCCAGGAGGCTCTCTTTAACGCTCCGGAGCAGCCATGTTTGCCGACCTCCACCGCTCTGACAATCCGCGACACCGCCCACCCATGTCAATACCCCTAGGAGGTCTAATAAATGCAAAAAAAAAAAAAAGTAAAAAAATATAAAAACAAATAAAAAGGATTAAAAATTCAAATCACCCCCCTTTCAAAAGTAACAAATATAAAAGTAGTTAAAAACTGTGAAACACATACATGTTAGGTATCCCCGCGTCCGAAATTGCCCGCTCTACAAAGCTATACAAATATTTTTTCTGTTTGGTAAACGCCATAGCGGGAAAAATGGTCAAAAGTGCCAAACCGCCGTTTTTTCACTGTTTTGATTCTGATAAAAATTTGAATAAAAAGTGATCAAAGCAATAACATTTCCCGAAAATGGTAGAACTACAAATTACACCCGGCCCCGCAAAAAAAGACGCCCTATACATCCCCGTACACGCACGTATAAAAAAGTTACGGCTGTTGGAATATGGCGACTTTTCAAAAAAAAATAATTTTCACACAGTTTTTTTTTTAAGGGGTCAAAATGTAAATAAAACCATATAAATTTGGTATCCCCGGAATCGTAATGAAACACAGAATACAGGGGACATGTCATTTTGGCTGCACAGTGAACGCCGTAAAACCAAAGCCCGTAAGAAAGTCGCAGAAATGCATTTTTTCTTCAAATCCACCCCATTCTGAATTTTTTCCCTGCTTCCCAGTACATTATATAGAATAAATAATGGTGGCATCATGAAGAAAAATTTGTCCCAGGAAAAATTAAGACCTCATATAGCTCTGGGAGCGGAGAAATAAAAAAGTTATGGGGTTTAGAAGGAGGGGAGTCAAAAACGAAAAACGAACATCAAAAAATGCCATCGGCGGGAAAGGGTTACCTTCAAATACTTCTGTCCCAAAGTCACTATGTACAGTTTCTCACAACACCGTATAGCAGCTCAAATACAAATTAACTTCAACACAAAAGTCTCACGTATTCTCAGAATTACAGCAAAAACAAGATACAAACTTACATTTCATATCCCATACCTTATACACAGTACAAAAACCTTACCCGCGCCTGTATATACCCACTTCTACAATCACCGCAGACGAAGTCGCGGGCACCAGCTAGTGATATATAAAAGTCAGATTATACTATTTTATATTTCCTGTGGGTATATGTTTTGATAGTACTTGCATATATGTAATAGAAAGTGCCTTAACATTGCTCATGGACACTCTCCGCCTAGCTCAAGAGACATTTGGTAGGATTTTTTTGCTATAGGTCAAAATTTGGTTTATGTCTTCTATATGCACAGTAAGAATTAAAGGGGTTGTCCAGTTCCAGCAAATAAGTGTTAAGGCTTGTATAGTGGAAAGTTAAACAATTTTCCTATAACTTTCTGTATCAATTCCTCACGGTTCTCTAGATCTCTGTTTGCTGTCATTCTTTGTTTACTCCTAGAAGATACAAATTAGTCCATGGTCATGTGATATACAGTCCATGGTCATGTGATATACAGTCCATGGTCATGTGATGGACACACAGGTGCACAGCTCGTTATAGTCGCAGCACAGTAAACAGATATTTGCCTGGTAACGAGCTGTGCACCTGTGTGTCTATCACATGACCATGGACTGTATATCACATGACCATGACTGATTCTTATCTAAACAGAATGATAGCAAGCAGAGATAGAAAAAAAATATGTGAAAAATTGATTCAGAAAGTATATTGAAATATTGTATAACTGTATATTATTGATACAATAACAGGGAATAACCCCTTTAATACATCCCTGTGGTAAAGCGGACCTGTTATCTCTTCTGATATGCCTGTTTTAAGCTCCATTCACACTTCTGTTGTTTTTTTCTCCATGTTTCTGCTCTGTAAAGGAAGCAAAAAAGGGGAAAAAATGGAGCAGGACATTGAAAAAATAGGCTTCCTGCTCGATCTTGCCCCAGATTCCACGAGACTCGCTACGGATTAGGTCCATTCATCTGGGCCTAATCAGCAGTTGAAAGCCATGATGGGATGTCTATGCAGGTGTCACGTTCGTGTCAGAGTCCAGACACACATTCCAGGCTGCAGATTGCACCGCTAAGGAGACAGGGGAAGGAGACTATCCCTGGCACTACGGTGGCTAGCTAGGCCCTGCCTACGGGTGGTGGTCAGCTGTCTCCAAGCTAACCTTGGCCCCGACGACTCCTGGCTCTCTAGCACGAAGACCTGACAGACAGACAGGGCAAGAGCTGCAAGAAGCTAGGGACTGGGGATTCTAGGGTGGTGACCCCTGCAGAAATAAAGGTGCAGCTGCGGACAAACAAACAGGACGGGAGGTGCTGGACAACTGACACGCAGCACAACAAAGTACAAAACAAGAGGAATGAGGAGAGGCACAGTGGAGAGGTGAGGAAAGGGTAAACACGAGACTGGGGTAAAATAAACTGGAACCCACCTCAAACAACCAGACAGTGCCAAACAAACAGACGTGAAGGGCAGGGCAGAGTAGAAGTGTGGAGGGAAACCAACTCACATACAAACAACACTCAAACTCCTTTCTAGTCTGTAAGCACAAGCAGAACACTCCTCCTCTTCCTAAGGCCAAGAATTCTAAGTTGGGACCATGAAAACCGGCAACTGGTGGAGACAGCCCTCTGCCTAATAAAGGCCCCAGCCTCCTTCCATAGGATAATGGCAATACATAACACCTGAGGTTACACTTATAACCCCAAGTATGTTCAGAAGACCAGAACACCATGTACACACTGATGGCTCAATGGTAGGGAACCCACCAGCAGATTACAGAAGCCTGGATCGAATCCCCGACAGAAACATACACCAACACACGCACGCAATCAGGTCATGACAGCAGGGCATCGGCATCGGGTCGTGGGTAGCCTGTGGGCGAAAATGAAGAGGAATACCTTTTTCTTTTTCTGCCGTGTGAAAGTACCCTTGAAGTTTTTTTTTTTTCTTATGGTAGAGTTGGAAGGGACCTCAAGGGCCATCGGGTCCAACCCCCTGCGAGTGCAGGTTTTCCTAAATCATCCCAGCTATATGTTTATCCAGATTCCGCTTTAAGATTTCCATTGATGGAGCGCCCACCACTTCCCGTGGCAGCCTATTCCACTCTCTCACTACCCTCACTGTCAGAAAGTTTTTCCTAATGTCTAATCTGTATCTCTTTCCCTTTAGTTTCATCCCATTGCTTCTTGTACTTCCTTGTGCTAATGAGAATAGGGTAGATCCCTCTGCACTGTGACTACCTTTCAGATATTTGTAGACTGCTATTAAATCTCCCCTCAGCCTTCTCTTCTGCAAACTAAACAATCCCAGTTCTTTTAGCCGCTCCTCATAGGACATGGTTTGCAGACCTTCCACCATTTTGGTTGCTCTTCTCTGGACTTGCTCCAATATATCGATGTCTTTCTTGAATTGAGGCGCCCAGAACTGTACACAGTATTCCAGGTGTGGTCGGACCAGGGAAGAGTACAGCGGAATAATGACCTCTCTTGATCTAGATTCAATGCTTGTCTTAATACATCCCAGAATTTTATTAGCCTTTTTTGCAGCAGCACCGCACTGTTGGCTCATGTTGAATTTGTGATCTACTATTATGCCCAAGTCCTTTTCCCCTATGCTATCACTTAGTTCTATTCCTCCCATACTATATATGTTTTTTACATTTCTGTTACCCAGATGTAGAACTTTGCATTTGTCCCTGTTAAATACCATTTTGTTGGCCTCAGCCCATTGTTCCAGTGTGTCTAAGTCCTTTTGAATATACTCTCTCTCCTCTCTAGTGTTGGCTATTCCTCCTATCTTCGTATCATCTGCAAATTTTATGAGTTCCCCAATAATTCCATCGTCCAGATCATTTATAAAGATATTAAAAAGTACTGGGCCCAGAACAGAGCCCTGCGGCACCCCGCTTTTGACATTCTTCCAGTTGGATGTGTAGCCATTTAGTATTACTCGTTGTGCCCGATCATTAAGCCAGTTGTGAATCCACCTAACTGATTTTTTGTCAAAGCCATACTTAATCATTTTTTCAATAAGAAGGTTATGTGATACTTTATCAAATGCCTTACTGAAGTCAAGATATACTATGTCCACGGCATTCCCTTGGTCCAACCATTCAGTGATTTTGTTGTAGAAGGAAATCAGGTTAGTCTGACAAGATTTATTGGTCCTAAAGCCGTGCTGGCTCTGGTTAATTAATGCCTTCCCATCCAAGTACCGAAGTAAATGTTCCTTGACAATTTGCTCAAAGATTTTTCCTGCTATCGAGGTCAGACTTACCGGCCTGTAATTTCCTGGATCGTCCCTTTTCCCCTTTTTGTAGATTGGGACAACATTTGCCCTTTTCCAATCTAAAGGGACCACTCCTGTTTCCCATGACTTACCGAAGATTATAGCAAGGGGTTCTGTTATTTCCTCTGCTATCTCTTTCAGGACTCTAGGGTGTAAATCATCTGGTCCTGGGGACTTGGTTTCCTGTAACTTGGCTAAGTGCTCTCTTACCAGACCTTTGCTTATAGTCAGCTTGGAGTCCTCCTTCCCCTCATCTCCATCACCATTAATGGCGATATTTCCATTAGTTTCTTGGGAGAAGACGGATACAAAATATGAATTTAGTAGCTCCACCTGCTGTTCCACCATGTTAACTGTTTCTCCTTTGTCATTCTTCAGGACTCCAATGGTCTCCTTCACTTTTCTTTTGCTTTTAACATATCCCCAAAATCCTTTTACCTTACTCTTTGCCTCTTTTGCAAGCTTCAATTCGTGTTCAGCCTTAGCTCCTTTGATGCTTGTCTTGCAGAGTCTGCAGACTGCTGTGTACTCTTCCTTAGGTATAGTTCCCATCTTCCACTTTTTGTATGTTTCCTTTTTCCTTTTTAGCAAGTTATGTAATTTTTTGGTCATCCATCCTGATATTTTTAGGTGCTTCCCATTTTTCTTCCTTCTAGGTATTGTTAGTTCCTGTGCTTTAATGATTTCCCAACGGAAGATTTCCCACCCTTCATGTGCATTTTTGTGCTTAAGAATTTTGCACCATGGAATTCTGCTAACCCTTGCCTTCAGGCTCTTGAAGTCTGCCCTGCTAAAGTCGAGCCTTGAAGTCTGTGCCTTCTCAGGTCTTCTTCTTCTTCTTGCAACCCCAAACTCAAGTATAGCATGATCGCTGAATCCCAGTGTCCCTGCTACCCGTAGTCCCTTAACCATGTGCTCTTTGTTGGTTAGGACTAGGTCCAAAATGGATGTTCCTCTCGTGTTTTCTTCTACTAGCTGGGCAATGAAGTTGTCTGCTAGAGAGGATAAAAATTTGATGGAGCCTTTACTCTTGGCTGTGTGGGTTTCCCAATGAATGTCAGGGTAATTGAAGTCTCCCATGATCACTATTTCATGTTTCTTTGAGAGCGTGGTCATTTGCTGTGAAAAAATCTCATTTTCTTTGGTTATAAAGTACCCAGGATACTGTAGATCATAAAGAGCTGAATTCTCTGCAAATTCCTAATACTAATACTAGTTTTACTAACTTTATCCCTCTGGAATAGGGAAGACCTGGCAAAATAACATTCCTTGTGACTTGCCTGCAGTCTGTAGCCTGTATTACATAGGCAAACTGTAGACCATCACAAATGGTGTGCTAGAGTTTGTTTACTGACTCTTAGGGTTACCATGGGTTAATCCAGGGGTTGGCAATTAATTTTCCCATGGGGCCGCATAAGAAATTGAAACTATGCTAGAGGGCCGTGCCAAGGCAAATTTAGCTCCACCCACTTCAACATTGACTCCACCCTTTCTCAATCATCTTTCCATGTGCCCCCACAAAGTATAATCCTCCTACAGTCACCCGTACACTATATGCCCCCCACACTATAATGTTCCCTTCCAACTGCCCCACAGTATTAAGTCCCTTTCCTGGTGCCCCAGTATAAACTGGTGGAAACTAGAGGGTACATGAAACTGGAGAAGCTGGAAGGGGACATTAAACAGTGGGGGTAGTTGGAGGGGGGCAATAAATTGACAGCTGGAGCGGGACATGAAACTGGGGGCAACTAGAGGGGGACATTAAAATCGGGAAGCAGACATTAAACCGTAGGGGTAGCTGGAGGGTGACATTAAACTGGGGGCAACTAGAGGCAGACAGTTCCCCCTACAGCTTCCTCCACGGTTTAATGTCCCCCCCAGTCTAAGTGCCCTCTTCATCTACCCCCAGTTTCATGTCCCACCCTCCATTTCTCCCTCAGTTTCATATCCCCCTTTATTTTCCCCATTTCATGTCCCCCCCTCCATCTCTCCCCCAGTTTCATGTCCCCCCCTCCATCTGCCATCTCTGCCCTAGTATAACATTCCCTTTCCATCTCTGCCCCTAGGTTACTGAGACACACACACACACACACACAGACACATGCACACATACAGACACACACATATAGACAAACAGACACACACACTCTCCAGCCTGCATCTCACCTTACATCTCTTAGTACCTTATGACACACTCACATGTCTCCATCTTCTGCCGACACTAAGACACGCCCCCTAGACACGCCTCCCTAGGCAAAGCTGTGCGGGCCGGACTGAATCAGTCACAGGGCCAGATATGGCCCGGGGGCCGGACTTTGCCCAGGTCTGGGTTAATCAGATTTGTGTGCAGCTCTTCTGTCTCATTATTACGCTGCCCAAACAGATTAATCAACATAGCCATTTTGACCAATGATCGTTTCTAAAAAGACCACTGTAATGGCCAACAGCAGACCTTCAAAAAAATGTGATCTGCCAAGTTGAGACATTTGTCTACTGTCGGCTGAAACTACACGTTTGGTCTAATTCAGCCAATCATTTGCTACTTTGGGTAAGTTCAATCTGTTTTTCTTTTGAAACTGTCTTCCTGATTGGTCTGTCATGTTGCTGATGGATCCTGCATAGGAACAATCCCATGGATGATTGTTCAGCTGATTGATCCTATGAATGATCCCATAGATGATTGATTGCGGCCAATCGTATGACTCCTAGTCACATGTAAGCATTGTCTAGCCATTGATGGTTTTCTATACCTTTTCACTCAGCCTTAAAAAAAGAAGACAGTGATGTTTTTGACAGCAGCAGTGACCTCACCGTATCCATCACTGAATCAGAAGACATGTCCGCTGTAGATCTGCTCGATGACATTGATGGGAATAAAGATCAGGTGAAAACACGAACCAAGTGTGAACCTACGCAGAAAACACCTACATCTAACAGGAAGGCCTTAAGTAACATATTAACAAGCTCTCCAGAACATCAGTCATATGAGGATTCTTCATCAGGCTCCACAATTAGTCAGTAAGTCCAAAAAAATTGTTATTTAAAGCAACACTTCAGCATGTTTTTATTGAAGTACACTCAGAATCTTCTAAGTCTGTCACCCATATCTAGTACCTGTACCCATGTCTAGTGCTAGCTAGCCCTTTCAGGACCTTAAACTCTGAGGATGATCTCACGAAGTTCCTTAAAGGCCTGCATCAGCCTGTAACACCGGGGAAGGTAGAGGGGCACAATTACCTGACTGGGAGAGAGGTGGCCAGCTGAAATTGGTGGGTTTGGCCAATATGCTTCTTATGTATAAGGCCAGTCTTAGTCACCTTATCTAGCCAACCAATTTCCAGCGCTATACATAAGAAGCTTCTGGTTTGGCTGGTATTTGCTAGTTTGCATAAGGTATTGTAACAAGTACCAAGGATGTTTAGATGCTGTTTCTATTTCTTTGAAAACATTGATCATTTAGGACATTCAGATTAATTGCCAGAGATCCCATATCCCTGAAAATGAAGGCCCAGGAGTGAATCATTAACTATACAAATAGCTCTATGTCACAAATCGGGAATAGGGAAAACATCTTTGCACCGTGTTAGCCAGTGGATATGAAATAAAAAAAAATTGAGAGTCTGCAGTAGTTGATACCTTTTTTTAATGGCTAATGATGACAGATTGCAAGCTTTCGGGACTTCTCAGGTCCCTTCGTCAGGCATAGTTTAAACACAATTTCTGAAGGATGCATATTTATGCAAAAAGAGACACATAGGAATAGAGTGTTTGGTGGGGGAGTAGATGGTAATTGGTACACACATGTAAACAGATCATAGTTGTACTGATAAGGGCCTTGTGAACTGATGATCTGTTTACTTGTTTGTACTAATTACCATCTACTCCCCCACCAAATATTCTATTCCTATGTGTCCCATTTTGCATAAATATGCATCCTTCAGAAATTGTGTTTAAACTATGCCTGACAAAGGGACCTGAGACGTCCCGAAAGCTTTCAATCTGTCATCATTTTAGTTAGCCATTAAGAAAGGTATCAACTACTGAAGACTCTCAATTTTTTATATTTCAGATTGGCAATAGTCATTAGAACAGAGCTTTTAATATCCATCATTAAAACATAGAAAAGGCTGACATTTTACAAGTGATATTAAGGTAAAGGTTCGGTTCTGTTCACACCAGATCTGGGCGTTTTGCCAGACGTATATGTTGTGACTATTCCCTGAAGTATGCCTAGGGTAAAGGCTGTATGTATGCCACTCTTTAGGCACACAATGTCATACATCGCCATAGACATCCATGTAAAAAGGAAAAAAAAAGTGCATACCATGTGGTATAATGTATTTGTGATTTGTCTTTTCATACATTAAAGGAAAAGGTATACCATTGTATACAAGTCCAACAGAAGGCAAAAATATACCCTTCAATGTCAATACCTGGAATTAAAAATGGTGTACTATGTGTGGTTTATTAGTTTCATATTCTTGCAGGTTGCATTTTCCATTGATGTCTGTATGGAGGGTTAGACTTGAATTAGTGCAGTCCTTTATTCCTCGCTGCTGATGTGAGCTGTCAGAGCAAAGAGAGAATGAAAGAAAAGAGAAAAAAATAACATCTTATCCAAACATGAAGTGACAAACGGTTTGTGAGTCTGTGGAGGGAACCTGTTAGCTAATAGTGCTGTGATCACAGCAGCCTCTGCGCTGGTTCAGACACACAGTCTCTCTGCTGTGAGAGGGTTGTGAGTATCAGCCAAAAGCTATCAGCACAACCGAAGGGTTAACCTTCAGACTTCTATAAACTGTGATGGAGCTGCAGCTAGACTATTTCTATAATATGACAATTTCTGTGTTTCCTTCCAGACTTCCTGCACTGTTATTTTATTTTTTTATTTTTTTTTACTAAAGGTATGATTGTATTAAAGGGCACTTGTCTACAAAACCAGCATATCCACCCAGCCCTGCAGATAGGTTAGCGTCACTTGAATCAAATGGGCTTATTCCCTTATGATGATAATATCCTATATATAATAATATATACTGTATATACTCGAGTATAAGCCAAATTTTTAAGCACAGTTTTTGTGCTGAAAAAGCCCCCTTCGGTTTATACTTGAGTCAAGCAAAAAAAAAAAAAAAAAAAAAAAAAGAATCTCCCATAAAATAGTGGGGAAAAAAAGAAGAAGCTTTAAAAATATAATAAAAAAATTAAATAAATAAAAGTTCTAAATCCCTCCTTTCCCTAGAATACATATAAAAGAAGGTATCCTGTGTGTCAAAGTGCCCGGTCTACTGAATATAGGATCTGCAGTGCTCCTCTTCCGTCAGGAAAGGGTTAATAGGAGCACCGCAGATACCCTATATTCAGCCAGGCTGAATTCCACATGGGAGAAAAAAAAAACATTCCTCAAGCTCGAGGAAGGGGCAGACAGACAACCAAAACACCCCCTCCCCTTCCCCAGCACCTACTGCACCCAAAAACTATTTTAATTTTTTAAATTTTCCAGTAGCTGCTACATTTCCCCCCTAGGCTTTTATTTGAGTCAATAAGTTTTCCCAGTTTTTAGTGGTAAAATTCGGGGGGTCGGCTTATACTCGGGTCGGCTTATACTCGAGTATATACGGTATGTTATAATATTATAATATTGGTAATATATTATTATTATTATCGTCATCGTAGTTCCACAAAGGAGAATGACCTACATTTGATGAATTTCGGACTGTGTAGTGAAAGTCGGATTATATAGGGATGTGAGACAGTGTCAAGTGAATGGTAACACCAAGTAGTAATTTTTTTTATACATTTCCAAGAAGAATAACAAAGTAATGAAACAGCATAAGGTTCTAAGAACAGATGCCCCAGACATACTATTTTATTGGAAATCTAAGTATTTACTAGACTAGACATTTGTGGAAGTCCTCTTATGACCTGAAGGAGCACTCTGAGCAGAACTTACTTACAGTAGTGTGTCTTTTGCTTAGTACTGCTCCTCACGGGCGGAGCTTGACATAGACATGAATTATTTCTATGATGCCATTCCTTTTGTCATGCCCTGCCTCATCGGATCCTCTATCCATTTTGCTGGGAGTGTTTCTTTAACTGGCCTACAACTTTGCCATATTGAGCACTCACGTGTACTATATGTCAGTGGGTTCAGCTAGACTTTCACCTTTAAGTGTAAAGGTTATGCACTATACAGGAGATGTAATAAAATAGGTTACAATACTAATTCAGAGCTTGTGCTGCCAGAAGCCATGGCTTTCAGTCGTGCACTGCAGTAGCCGGGATGAAGAGGAGCAGGCACAGATTTATTGTCCGCTATACAACGTACCAAATATAATTCACGCTGTCAGCTCTATCAGACCGTTTCCAGGAAGCAACCTGTAAAAGAGAGGAACCTCTGGTTTGGTGACCTCTGATCCCCAGCCTGCTGCAGATTGTCATAAATTCTGTTCTTCTTTCTGTTGGTGTCCCTTCCTTCTCCTCCTCCTTATTATCTCCTTCCCTTCAAGTGGCACCCAGAAAGACCACCCAGACGTAATCACAATGGAGAAAAATGAGCTATCTTCCAAAATAAAGGTTTGGTGAGACTAGTTGAGAAAGCAAAGAAAAGCCCTGCTTATCTGAATCGAGGTTATATTCTTGCTAAAACAAACACTCTAGTGATGGATGCCCAGCTGCTTGCAAACTCTGCCCCGGTTTTATTGTCATATTCTGTCCTGAAAGATATAGCAATCTATTCTGCTGGGCTAATGGTATCTATTGTTTGAGTGTAGTTGTAAAGCAAAGTCAAATGATGCTCTCAATAATTCCCATCCAAAAATGGCTTGAAAGCGGGCCAGGATTCTGTGTGGCTCAACAGATATCTGATTTTTGTAGTGCCTATTTACGTTAAACCCTACACAAAGCAGGCGGTCTGGAAGTGAAGCCTGAATGGCTATTTACAACGCTGTAAAAAGGATTAGCAGATTTCTATTGTTACAATGTTTCAATCTTAATTTGCATTATTAAACGACTGAAGCCTTCACCAAATCCTCATTTGTCCACCACAACAAGTAGATGTGTGTGCCTGCAGGTGGTCTGTAGATCTGATCTCAAACCAAGAGATAGCTGGCGGGCTGCTCCTCTATACTGATCAATTGTTTCTGCCTCTCAAGGCCCTGGCGGATGCGATGGCAATTACCCCGACACCTCCACAAGTTATTAATTATCAGCTGGCCTCTTTATGCCTGAAGGATTTATGCTTTATGATCCTTTATCATATTTTTAGTAAACTTGGTTCACAACAGGCAAAACACATTAGGATGTTCAAGTCCACTTGAGAACAAGAGGACTGCACTAGTGGTTCTCATAGCTATTGTTACCCGATATTTCTACTTGAAGAACTACTAAATTCACAATATATTAGCCTTACAAAATCAGATTCTACAGCCTGGATAGTAGCCAGATTTTGTGCTATAACCAAATAAGATTCTTGAAGATGTTGGAAAATCTTTGGGGCAGTGTTGGTGGTAGGCCAAACCACAGACCCTGACTTCTCTATTTTTTCACAGCTCGTGTTAAGGCTCTTTCATAAATGGCTACCATGGACAGTCAGAGGCAGTAAAACTCCTCTAATTCAGGGTAAAAGTTAGTGTCTGAAATCCTATAAAAGTAAATATGTAGCAAACTTAATATTTATCTAATATATATAGTAATTAAAGGGGCTCTATCATTGGATTTTCGCTATTTTAGATAAACATATGCCTGAATAGCCTTTAAAAAGGCTATTCATGTCCTGATAATCGTTTGTTAAAAGACCCCCATTTTAATCAATTACGTTTTAAACGTATATGTAAATGCACCGTGGGCGTCCCCATACACCCCTCTGTTCACGCCCTCCTCTCTTGGTTCTTGTATGTAAGTCCCTCCTCCTGCTTTCGATTCACAGCCTCTAACTATCTCTTCCCTGCTAGTGGCACAGGACCTGTGATGACGTCACTACTGCTCTGTGGTTGGCTTGCCCCTGTGATGACGTCACTACAAGGTCCCTCGTCGTCTTCTAAGCAGTGATTATGCAGAGCAGGGGCTGCAGCGCCCTGTGTCTATCATAGATCTCCATTTGTACAGTAGATCTATGCTATGATAGAAAAAGGGAGCTGCAGCCCTTCTCTGCATAATCACTGCTTAGAAGACGACGAAGTATCTTGTAGTGACATCATCACAGGGGCAAGCCAATCACAGAACAGTAGTGACATCATCACAGGTCCTGTGCCACTAGCAGGGAAGAGACAGAGGCTGTGTCCATTTACATATACGTTTAAAAGGTAATTCATTAAAACGGGGGGGTCTTCTAACAAACTCTTAGCAGGACTTGAATAACCTTTTTAAAGGCTACTTAGGCATATGTTTATCTAAAATAGCGAAAATCCAATGATAGAGCCCCTTTAATGATATTTTGGAGTCGGAGTCAGTAACTATCTTCTGAATCCACCCAAAACTGGCCATGGGCGTCTGTACCATCAGTTGTTGGACTAATGAACTTTTTTTAACCAGATAATTTTTATTGACACCAAATCTCATTTTCCATTTTTGCACAAGAAGAACAGGGAAAAAAATATTTAAACCACGCTTTAGACCGCAACGAGACAATAAGACATTAATATAATACAATTATAAAATAACAAAATGAAAACATGGGTGAAGACAACCTGCTTCAGTCCGCATTATGCTAGGTTCATACTAGCGTTCAGGTTTCCATCCTTTGGGGCTGCATAGGGACCAGAAAGATGGAGACCCTGTCCACTGAAAAAGTAGTTACACGTTTAAACCCATGGACCCTATAGACTATAGTGGGGTTTGTTGGGTTTCCGCCAGTTTCAATAAATCTGGTTTCTACCAGTCTGCTGATTTTAAGCAGATTCTGCTGCAGAGTCTCCTACAGAGACTACTATTCAGGTGTGAATCCAGCCTTATACCGCCAAGGTATCCAGTGTCCAGAGAAAGCTTTATACAGTGCAAAAGGAGAAGACATAAATATACAGTGTTCATAAGAAAAAGCAAGAGGGGAGGAAGGGATGAAGCCAAAAACAAATATAGAATGACCAGTGGTATAAATTATAAATTCCACATAGGGGATAAAATGGGGGACAAAAGTATTTACAGACAATGTAACCTCTTATATACAGAGCAATGATAACATAAGCCCAGCATCTGATACTGTGTACATTGTGCTTACATAGTTTACTGACCACTGTAGATCTCTAGCTGGCATGCTAGGAGCCCAAACTATCTCAAATGCAACTGCAATGTTGTGCTTGGTGTATACCGCTTTTTCTAATCTTATAATAATTGAGTTTAGTCTGTTATGCAGTTCCTTAATCGCGGGACATACTGGTTGTAAAGAATTCGCCACAATCAACTTGAGTGAGTGACATAAAATGCAGGATATTACTATGAATTCAGGTGTATGGTCAACAGTGTCATCTAACAGACCCAAAATACACACTTTACGCTGGACTAATGGACTTTTCATAACATTTATACATTTTTTTCTTCCTTACAGAGAGAACCTTTCTAGCAAAGCATTTATTCATTTGCTTCAGTGCATAGAAGGTATGCTGCAACAGGTGGAGCCTATTGGTGTCCAACTCTACCAGGATACTGGTCTTGATCACAAGAGAAGGAATTACCTCATAAGGTAAACATACTGCTGCACATTATACATTGTGTAGGGAACTTCACATGCTTTTTACCTTGACAGCTCTTTGCACTCCTTCTTTCTCTCTGTCTGTAGATGTATTATGTTACACGTGCTGGGCAGCGGATAATGCAGTCAGTGGTCAACATACTACCAAGCAGAGAATAATTACAACACTACCACACACCTTGTAATCAAAGGTGTCATTTGAATCTCCTAGACCCCAGTGCAAAATCTGTTATGGGATCCCTGCTTTCCTTATGTCATTCAGAATAGCGTGGGGGCATTAGCATGGGGCATTATCCTTAAGCAGCTTTTCTGCTTTTAGTGTAATTACAATGAAAACTTTATATAATTTTTTTTTCTTCAGACAGTTTGCAGTGTTTGTCTATTTTATTGACATGCATTGTAGTGTTGTGTATCTCTGATATTGTAACCTATCTTGATTTTGTAGTCTATGTAATCAGATGAAGCCTCTACCACCAGAAGACCTTGAGGCCTGTACTGCACTTGTTATCCACCAGCTTCAATTACACAACGGAAGAATCTTACAGAAGGAAGTCTATCACAACCACAATGCTGACCAAGATGAAAAGAGGTAAAGTGATTATCAGGGAAAGTTAAAACATGTATTTCCTTCTACTTCTAGAGTTTGTTGGCTGGTCAAAGAAAGACATGCTGTGGAATCTGTGAAAAAGCCACATTTTCTGTAGTCATTACCATAATAAAATTGTCTGAATGCAGTTGAATATGCAGACATATTTTCATCAACTAGCAACAGAACATAAAAAAAAAAAAAAAATCTTTGACAGTATAATGTACATTTAGTTACAAAAGTGATATTATCTGGAAAAGGTCCAATGATCCGCAGAAAAAACTGTAACATTTCAGAGATGAATAAAGGTCAGAAGAAAGAGCTATTTTCTATAGATGCCCATTCGTCTTCAAAAGCTGCAACAGCGAACGTGAATAGCTAAAGATATCAAAAAATGCAACTTGACGCTAAATGTGTTAAATAGAATGGCAAGAAGCTTTAAAAAATACCTGAGGTTTCATGAAAAAATGAAATATGTGCAGGATCCTGTTGGACAGTCTGTTCTATGCTGATATAAGCCTTCATACTGCTAATAATAATATTGTGGCTGCAACACATTTTTCATTTGTCTCTGAGGCTGTGGGAATGTACAATAAGCAGCATGTTTACATGTAATTCTGCTAGGAGAAACTGTAGGGAACAAATACCTGAGAAAAGTCCTTGTGACCATAATGTAGCATAAAATACAGGGTAAATACATGCAGGCAATTAGATGCAAGTACATAGAATACTTTCTTACAGTATAAGCTGTGAGATTTGCAGAATGTTCAGTCCTTTGCACAGAGCAGTCTGCAGATTTGTGTATTTTTGTTTAGGCTGCGAGGAGACACAACCCTTCCCCTCTTCATTCACTGTATGAAGATGGAACAGAACCTCCCCCTCCAGTCACTGTGAAGAAGTCTTGCTTATCTAATGTACCTATGGACGAATCTCGGCTAGCACCAGGGACAGAGCTGCAAATTAGCTAGAAGGGAGACACCTAGTGAAAGAAAATTTTAGAGAGGGTTTTTGTTTTTAGATAGAAAGCAGCAACATTTTTAATTAAAGGGGATTACATTTTGGTCCAGAATCACATTCTCTATGAAATGAGACTTAGTTGTCTAAAAAGTTAGTGGCCATTTAACCTAACCTTTTTAATAGCTTGTCAATGGTATTTGTTGTAATAAATGAGAAATTAAAACACAGTCAGGACTAGGTGTATATTCCTTTCCCAGAATTCCTAGTAGAGAGGGGCCACACAGTGGCTCAGTGGTTAGCACTGCAGCCTTGCAGCGCTGGAGTCCCAGTGTTCAAATCCCGCCAAAGGGCATAAAGCCATCTGCAAGGCGTTTGTATGTTCTCACCGTGTTTGCATGTATTATCCATCCTATATTCCAAAGACATACTGATAGAGAAAAATGTACATTGTGAGCTCTATGTGGGGCTCATAATCTACATACAAAAAAAAAAAAAGAATTCCTAGTAGAGCATGTATGGTCTGTGATACTCTATATACCCCAAGGTGGTCTGCAAAGGTGACCTTTCCCTTTGATGGCATAGTACCCCCTTCTGACCCATGTCTATGATCTCTGCAGATGTGGCTCACTTTGTTTCACAAGAGATTTACAGTTATACTGTAACAGGCGTTCATTGGTGACCGCACGTGGATGGGGTTTTGGCCGCCTGCATTTACTGCCCCATGATAAGGTCACCTTCACAAATTCACAATTGTCTCTAACCCTAAAAAAGAATACGTTGTTAGTGATATGACGATTGCTATGTATTTTTCTATTTTACCAGATTACTTTTACATGCCGTGCTTGGAGGTGACCAGATTTTATAATACATGACTACTTGCATTAAAACAATCACGTCTATACTCGCGATCATTTACTTTTGTAGATGCGATTAGGCCTTTATTATAACAATGTCATCTCATTACTTTTACAGCCATTTCTTAAGCCGTGAGGATTTGGCCCAAAACCAAATACAAACATTCCTGCACATGTCAATTATTATTTAACGGCATATATAAAATACAGTCATTTAGATGACGGACTGTTGGATTCCATGGGATTACTATAAAAACTATGGAGTAGTAACCATGGAAACACCTCCTATAAGTCTGCAGGGAGATAAGGATCAATGTATGAATATTAACAGATATATATGTGAATGACAAGTACGGTATATCCTATTGGGGTGCAGCAATGGTGGAAATTATGTAGATTTATATATATATATATATATATATATATATATATATATATATGTGTGTGTATATATATATATATATATATATATATACATACATACACTCACCGGCCACTTTATTAGGTACACCTGTCCAACTGCTCGTTAACACTTAATTTCTAATCAGCCAATCACATGGCGGCAACTCAGTGCATTTAGGCATGTAGACATGGTCAAGACAATCTCCTGCAGTTCAAACCGAGCATCAGTATGGGGAAGAAAGGTGATTTGAGTGCCTTTGAACGTGGCATGGTTGTTGGTGCCAGAAGGGCTGGTCTGAGTATTTCACAAACTGCTGATCTACTGGGATTTTCACGCACAACCATCTCTAGGGTTTACAGAGAATGGTCCGAAAAAGAAAAAACATCCAGTGAGCGGCAGTTCTGTGGGCGGAAATGCGTTGTTGATGCCAGAGGTCAGAGAATGGCCAGACTGGTTCGAGCTGATAGAAAGGCAACAGTGACTCAAATAGCCACCCGTTACAACCAAGGTAGCCAGAAGAGCATCTCTGAATGCACAGTACGTCGAACTTTGAGGCAGATGGGCTACAGCAGCAGAAGACCACACCGGGTGCCACTCCTTTCAGCTAAGAACAGGAAACTGAGGCTACAATTTACACAAGCTCATCGAAATTGGACAATTGAAGATTGGAAAAACGTTGCCTGGTCTGATGAGTCTCGATTTCTGCTGCGACATTCGGATGGTAGGGTCAGAATTTGGCGTCAACAACATGAAAGCATGGATCCATCCTGCCTTGTATCAACGGTTCAGGCTGGTGGTGGTGGTGTCATGGTGTGGGGAATATTTTCTTGGCACTCTTTGGGCCCCTTGGTACCAATTGAGCATCGTTGCAACGCCAAAGCCTACCTGAGTATTGTTGCTGACCATGTCCATCCCTTTATGACCACAATGTACCCAACATCTGATGGCTACTTTCAGCAGGATAATGCGCCATGTCATAAAGCTGGAATCATCTCAGACTGGTTTCTTGAACATGACAATGAGTTCACTGTACTCCAATGGCCTCCACAGTCACCAGATCTCAATCCAATAGAGCATCTTTGGGATGTGGTGGAACGGGAGATTCGCATCATGGATGTGCAGCCGACAAATCTGCGGCAACTGTGTGATGCCATCATGTCAGTATGGACCAAAATCTCTGAGGAATGCTTCCAGCACCTTGTTGAATCTATGCCACGAAGAATTGAGGCAGTTCTGAAGGCAAAAGGGGGTCCAACCCGTTACTAGCATGGTGTACTTAATAAAGTGGCCGGTGAGTGTATATGGTTAAATTCATAAAACTGTCACGACATGGAAACAGAATATATATATATGGGTGTATTAGTGGGGTTGGCCGTTTTCTGAAAATCTTTCTAAATGTGCTGTAAATCGCAGCACAGGCTATATACCAATATAGTGTCTCCAGCAGCTGTCCTCTTTGCTATATGATGCCCCCTGTTATGTGTACAGCCTCCTGCTTTGACTTTACTGCTCTCCAATTCTGTCATGGCTGCTGATAAAGGGTCATGTGACCAGCCCATCCATCAGCGGTGTCCATTGATTTACATTGTACACAGCACTGCGCATGAGCTTTATTCATCTGCTGCGCACTGTGGAAATCTATGGAGGCCGCTGTGGGACGGGTTGTTTTTTTCTACTAGAATATGGTGATGCTTGGGCCTCACCATAGTTGGTATAGCAGAGATTGGTGCAAAAATAGAAATGCCTGTGTTGCACATGATAATTTCTGTCAAAACTGCCTTTGCAATACAGCCTCCGGGGGGCGCCCCACTGGTAAGTCCTACCTTATAGTTTGAGAAGCACTGAATTTCCGCTCCTTCCAAGGCCCAGCACTATTCCTGCAGCTTCTTAAAGGCAACTAAATACATCACATTACATTAATTTTCCCCTTCCTACCCTGTATTTACCATAGAGATCAATGTAAGCAGGGACAGAGGTGACCAACCATACCTCCAAGCCTACTGATGGCCCATTGGGTAATCCTTTAGACCAGGGGTCCTCAAACTTTTTAAACAGTGGGCCGGAGGCAGAGCAGGTCGCACAGACATCGGGAGCGGTGCCCTCCAATAGGTAAAGTGAAGTGCGCTCCATGGCCTAGCCCGAGCTCCCCAGGAGCTTCATTATAAATGCATGCCTGCCGGCGTTGTCGGCGGGGCCAGACAGAAGTGCTTGGTGGGCCGCATGTGGCCCTCGGGCCGCAGTTTGAGGACCCCTGCTTTAGACAATGCGATACACTATTTAGATGTTTTCTGCCAAAAAATTTCAATTCTTAACTGCATGGAGTGACAAAGTAAAAACCACATCAAAATGAAGGTAAATTACATAACTAGAGTTCATATTTACTCACTTTATATGTTAGGGTCCGCTCACATGTTTGTTTGTTGTTTTTTTTTTAACATCCGTTTGGCAGATCTTGTTTAACAGATATTAAAAGTTTTTTCTATGGTGGCGGACATATTTAGATACATACTACTTCTTGCATTGTCTAAGACAGTACAGCAGGGGTTGTGTAGCTTATGACATCTTTAAAAGAATATTAAACAATTGACAGAATTAATCAATTAATTAATTAAAATTAAATAGAATTAAATAGATTATTACAATCTCAGGAAGTGATGTATTATAGCTTCCTCCGCAACAGACCATGGGGTGACAATGCATTCAGTAACAGAATAGATCATTAACCCCCTCCCCTTCTATTGGTAATGAGATTACTCTTCTCATCATGGCTCAGGCTGTCCAGCAAAGCCAATTTAGATTCAGAACATAGAAAGCAAAACCTTACTTCAAGATGATTTTTTTTTTTTTTTTTTTTTTTTTTTTATAAAGTAATACCCATAAAGGTACAGCGCCAACATTTTCACAAAATTCTACAATATAAACTCAATCTAAGAATTTAATTGTGCTCTCATTTTCAGTTACGCGGTACATACCCTTATGTTATTATGGTCTTCATCCACTACCTCTATATCCTGGGAACCATCAGAAGCATTTACAGTATTGAATCTTAGGCTTTCAGATATTAAAGGGGTACTGGGTTATTAAACCAGCCCCTGTAATATCTTCAAGAAGTATGAGGAGTCAGGGATGAAATCCAACAGCAACTTAGTTTATTCATATCTCCATACATAGATCTGCAGCTTCACCTCAGCCATGTGCAGGCAACCCCCATCTCCTTCCTCTAAGCTTGGTATATGGTGTCGGAACAAATTATTGTGTTCATTAGCCATGGAGACAAAGTCCATTATTTTTCTATGTATTGGAATAAGCCTTTTCAGACAAATAGATGGTTCCAAGGATTGTACATAGTTCAGTAGTATCAGGTTCATAGGTAATACAATAATGGAGTAATACAACTGAATACAATGCAGAATCTGTGCAATATAATTATATACAATCCCATAGTACATGGGATTGTACATAGTTCATTAGTGTCAGGTTCATAGGTAACAATACAGTAATGGAGTAACACAATTGAACAATAGTATGTGAAGTTGTTGAAGATATTAAACATTGTCGCTCAAGGCTCCTCAGTTTTATCTTCTAACCTTTAGAAATGTTATTCATACGTATTATTATTGTCTTGCATGGTTTGTAATTAAGCCTGTATTACATAGCTAATGTAGCCTCTTATCTGTGTCTGTATTAACCATTATATACTGCATTCCTACCTGGGTTTAAAGTGAAAGACCACAATTTAAAAGGAATCTGTCGCTCGCCACTTACCTTCAGGATGCTAGCTCTGTTCAGGACAGGACGTGCAACTGTAATAAGGGACATATTATGGCCTCGTCAATCCATCCTTTTATTTAGAAACGTGAATAAAGTGTAGCATATATAGGATGGTCATGTTGCAGTGTAGGTTATTTTAGATTGGACATGTTTAGTAGAACAATTTTTAACTACGATATGTAAAATGTGGCCCCCAAAATAAAAAAAGTCAAGATGGGAATGTGTTCTTTATGTATTGACTGGTGGTTTCCTTCCATGTCTGCAGCATCGCAATTGTACTTTCCAGATTTTCTGCCTTGGCAATGCAATGAAGTCTAAAGAGGGGACCTTGTCGCTGGCAGATGGGCTTATACAATTTGAATAAAATATTAGCCAAGAACCACATTTTCATGTATCTCTATAGACAGTAGTCTAGCAGTAATGATCTTTTTACTAGCAGAGTTTTGTTGCATTTCTGTTGCGGTCATGGTGACATTCATTTGCATATATAGGTGATATTGCTTGGTAGTATTAACTATTTGTGTGTGTTTGTTGCATTGTACATATGGGGGTGTAGCTGACTCCATTTTGGTCCTGCATGACAACCACTTGCTCAAGGCTGAGTCTAATAAGCACATAAAATGTTTCCATACATTCCCTCTTAATTAATTTGGAAGTCTAGATCTATAGACTATCAGTAGGGTATGTCAAGGATAATTTGGCTAAAATTTGAATTCATTGGAGGCCAAGGCCCAAAGAAAGGCGAGTCATTATAGTGTAGGGTCTCACCTGAAGAGGTTGCCTTGTCGCTGGCACATGGGCTAAAAGGGAGTCTATCATTGGACTAATGCATTTTTTTTACTAAGCATATTTTGGAATAGCCTTTAGGAGTAACCCCAGCAGGTAATGGGCCCTATTTACTTACTGATCCCCGCTCCTGCTCACAGCTGACTGCGCTTCTCCTTCTGCGTAGGTGGCTGTGAACAGGAACGGGGATCAGTAACTGAGGCCCTGGGCCCACGAAACCCACAAACACTGCTGTCATTATACTCTCGGGTCTTTTCAGACCCCCCAAGTATAATGACCAGAGGGCCAGGTGGAGTGAGGGAACATAAAAAAACACAACACTGTTACTTACCTCTCTTTCGCTCCTCAGACTTCGGGCCTACAGAACTGTCCCAGACATCACGTTGGGCGGCCCTGCATCATCATGCGTCGTGATGCAGGCCTGGCTTATGTGACATCTGTACTAACATTGAAGATGGCCAAAATCAGCAGAGAGTGCTCTGGAGCCAGGGAGAGGTAAGTAACATTGTTTTTTTATGTTTGTATCCTCCCCAGGGTCTCCAATCTGGGGGTCAAACTTTTAGGCCTCGGACAGAGCCGACTGTGCATGCCCATAGGCCATAAAAAATGGTCGCTTACACAGTAAGTAAGCAGCCATTTTCTTGTGGCTGGCGGGCATGTGCAGTCGGCTCTGCCCGAGGCCTAGAAGTTTGACCCCCAGCGCCAGAATAAGACGCATGAAAAGGCCGTTCCTGAAGAAGATGGAGGCAGCGCTGGAGAGTTCTCTCGCAGCATTGGGGACGCCCCCAGTGCTGCAAGAGAACTCATTTGCATACCGACGCAAACCATGATTTCTACCTAACGGTGGCACGGAGAAGACATCTAAAGGTAGGAGAAGAATACCCTTTCTGAAGTCTATTCCTACGTGTTAGTCATAAAAAATTGCGTTTTAATGATAGGATCCCTTTAATTATTTTCCTGTCCTAGCCTTCTTTCCTTTCCCGGTATGATGAAATGAAGTCTCAGGTATGGGGGAACCAATGATTTTTACTTTAGCCAGCTGTACAATCGCATTATAACTTGGAAAAAATAAAAATCATGGAGAACTAAGCACCTCCGGTTATATACAGCCCCCTATGTACTTAGACAACCTTGAGTAGGCCTAGGCAGAAATATTACGTGTGCGCCTAGTAAACGCGTGCTACTACTTGGGGTTATTTGTACTACATTGCTGCCTTTGTTTAATACATTTTATTGAGACTGTCAAAGGAATGCGGTGGAAAACACTTCACTGCATTATTCTGCTAAATACGCAAAGGTGACACTTTGTAAGCAAATTTGTTAATGTGTGAATGGGTTTGTTACTTGCTTCAGATTACAAAGTGCGCAGAAGCGCTACCGTGCCTGAAATCCTAGATCATAGAAAGCCACTTACTGCCTTCCATAGAGCACAAAACCCTGAAAACCTTGAGTGACAGAAGCTACATGAGACAATGACAAGATAGGTTGGGGGGGTTTTTTCAACTCCAAAATAAAGAGAAATAAATCAGATTTTTAATTTAGATGGCTAATACATTGTTATACAAATACACAAGATAGAGATCTTATTTTTAAAGTGTATTTTTCTTACAGGACAATCTCAGCATCGTTGCGAGAGCATCTGCTTGGCCATATATCTTTCTTGAAAGAACGTGAGATTTTGAAAGGCGGTGTTCCAGCAGGTTTTGCTAGCGTATTGATGCCGCATGATGAAATGAAATCTCAGCAGGTAGGAGATGCCTATTTGATAATCAATGTGCCTTGTTATTTTAACAAGTTGGATGTTTGCAACACTTTTATTGTGAGGAGACAAATCTTTCAGATTTAACCATTTTTTTTCATATAGAAAACCATTGGAACACATTGCCTTAGTGTCAGGGGGATTGAAATGTAGTGGGGCAGGGCACAATAATCTTCTGATATCTGTCTTTGTATAGTTCATTTCCTTCTAACCCTACCGTTTTACTCATGAATGTGTATTGAACACTGTATAGGGTATGCAAAAAAGTCCTGTCTTTAATATATCCTGATGCATGACAGTGTCAGACAGTGCAAGGACACACCCTGCTAGTCACACCCAGTTGTCAGTTTATTGTTAAAGTTATAGCAGGAATAGGACAACGTAGAGATTTAAAGGGATCCTATCATTTAAACACATTTTTTTTCTGGTTGACATGTAGGAATAGCCTTAAGAAAGGTTATTCATCTCCTACCTTTAGATGTCTTCTCCGCGCCACCATTATGTAGTAATCCCGTTTTTCTCCAGTATGCAAATGAGCTCTCTCGCAGCACTGGGGCGGGCCCCAGCGCTCAAACAGCACTGGGGGCGTCCCTAGTGCTGCGAGAGAACTCTCCAGCGCCACCTCCATCTTCTTCAGGAACGGGGTCTTGACGCATCTTCTTCCCGGGGTTGACTTCAAACTTATTTGGAAAGATCTCTATCAGTCCCGTAAAAAGGACCTTTCACCTCCTGGGGCACAAGCGGTTTTATATACCGCTAGAAAGCCAACAGCCTGCTGAATTCAGTGCACTATTGGCTTTCCTGTTCTGTGCCCCCGGTGAAGAGCTATCGGTGTCGGTACTGTAGCTCTTCACTGTCAGAAGGGCCTTTCTCACAGTCAGTAAGGAACGCCCTTCCTCACAGTAGAGTCTATAGTGCTGTACTGTGAGAGCGATGAGGAACGCCCCCTCCCCTCCTGATAGTACTTGTCCTTAGGCGAGTACTGGGGGGGGCCGTTCCTCACCTCACAGTGTCATCACTGGTCAGTAAGGAACGCCCCCTCTCAGAGTACAGCGCAATCGACGCTACTGTGAGGAAGGGCATTCCTGACTGACCGTTACCGGTACCGGCACCGATAGCTCTTAACAGGAGGCACAAAATGTGAAAGCCGTTAATGCACTGAATTCAGCTCACTGTCGGATTTCTAGCGGTGTATTACACCACATGTGCCCCAGGAGGTGAAAGGTCCTCTTTAAAGAAAGGCTTCAGCAGTTTTGCCTAGTTTTTGCCCAGTTAGTACTACATAGGGTAGTATTGAAGAGTAATACAGAGGTTCTTGTGTAACCTTGTTTATATCTGTTATTATGTGACCTTCATTGGGTTGCCTGCCAACTTGGTTCTTTCTTCCTCTATTATATGGTTCTCTTAAAGCAGCTCATATTCAGTGAGGAGCCTAACTGGCATGAAATAGAGATGGGCATATTCTGATCACACTGCACTCGCTGCGATCTGAGTCTGGTCTCAGGCATTTAGTGATAGATCAGTGACACAGAAGTGTTGCCTTCTAAGCCTAGTTCCTGTACAAAGGACTTTTCTCTTTGCCGGTTTCAGTATAAAAATGGCGATCACCCGGCGGACCCCTTTATAGGCTATTGAGTACGTAAGTAACCACTGTTTTAGCAGTTCGGCTCTCCATTGTTCGGGATCCCTGGAGGACCCAAATGATGGAGAGCCCAGTTCAGTTGTGAATCTAGCCTTAACCACACTGCAGAGACTCTGTTTATCCTATGTGTTTCTGCCTCACCCCTCTCTTTCCTACCTACTGCTTCTGATATGATTCTCTTATGCAGCTCTTACAAGCAGGAGGCAGGGGGAGCAATATGTTTTCTTATTCAAATAGATTTTACATACTGTCACAGATAATGTTGACAGGTATTGTATTGTCAGGCATTTCATAGTTAAATATAGTAGTGACTCACCTACTATATCACTGCCTTCCTGCTCCCTGAGATAGAGCAGAAAAATCTTTAGCCGCACTCTGGAGGACAATCAAAGGAACAAAGTAGGCAGGGCTTGGTGGAAAGTGGAGGTGTCTCCAAGCTGCCAGAAGAGATATGACAGATGATGATGTCATCCTATCTACACAGAAGACACAGCAATGAAAGGGTTCAATATGTATAGTTGCAACTAAGCTAAGATGAAACAGATTATACAGCTAGAATATTGCTGGTGAGTTTGCATTATAAAAAAAAAATAATTATATATTAGAGTGTGATTTTTGAGGTTGATTTTGAGACAGATTCCTGCCTGCAAAAATCTGGGTGTGAACTTACCCTTACAGTGCTGGTCCTTGTTGACTGCAGTGCAGCATCGATATGGTGATGTACATGCACATGCTACAACCAATCACTGGCCTCCTATATAACACAAGACCATTGCATATGTGAACGTTCAGAACGTGACCACTGCAGTCAGGGCCGGCTCCAGATTTGTGTGGGCACTTGGGTGACAGAGCCTCAGTGGGCCCCTTTTGGAGCAACGCATGTGTACTGCAGCAAAAAAAGCAAACAAACCTAAATTGGGTGTTTTTTTTTTTTTTTGCTGAGACAGCCCTATTGGAGTGGCCTGTAATACAGTCCATTCCATACAAGTAGATACAGCCTGTTCAGGCATCAGAAAGTAAAGAGGAATTTTAGGCAGACATCTGCCTCAGATTCCTCTTTATTTTCTGCCCTCCCCCCCCCCCCCCAACTCACGGTGGTGGATACAGGACATCAGTATGCCCTTGCGGATTTCCAAATAAATGGGTCTAATCAGTGGGGAGTCTCAAGCCGCGGCCTCCAAATCGGCTGCAGAATCCACAGAGATCCAGCAGAGTGCTTTTTTTCAGCGTCCTACACTAATTGTTTTCAATGAGAGTCAGAATGAGGGAAAAATCTGCTGTTTGAATGGACGGTGGTACCTGTATAAGCGCTGTGACCCCTTCTCTGTTTACATATTGTCATGCATCTCATAGCGGCCATGTCATGTAACTACAGCCTGGTCCTATACATGTCTATGTGACAAGACTGTAATTATACTGTAAAGACACCAGCGGTTTCCCTATAGGTATAATGGAAACATAAAGTGAAAAGCGCTGCAAATACCGATCTAGTTAAAAGTAAGATATATTAATGGCGGCGCTTGGGTGGGCCAAGGGCAGCCGCCATTGGCATAACTTAAGTCTTAAGGGCCCGGGTGCAAACTTTTGTCTGGGGTCCCCTATCCTCTTCCTAGAGTGAATTGTTGATAGTGGTGGTTATGGGCACTGAAGCAATCTCTCAGATATTTGAAAGGCATAAAGCTTTAGTACCCACAACTGCAGTTATCAAGAATACGGCGAGTGCCCGGCATGTAAACAATACTGGGACAGTATTATGTGCTCTACAGTGGCCCCCAAACAGTATAACGTGCTCCACAGTAGCCCCCAAACAGTGTAAAGTGCTCCACAGTAGCCCCCAAACAGTGTAAAGTGCTCCACTGTGGCCCTCAAACAGTATTATGTGCTTACTAGTGGCCCCCACACAGTATTATATGCTCACAGTGCTCACCCCCCCCCAGAGCCTGAACCCCCTATTACCCTTCTTGCACACACACAGTCTACACCCCCATAAACCTCTCTTGCCCACACACAGCCACTCGCCCATGCCCCCCCTCTTGCTCACACATGTTCTCTGCTCGGCAAGCTTGAAACCACGCTTCCTTCACCTGTCTGGCTCGCCCCTACTTCCCTGCCTCTCATATCTCGCTCCTGCAAACACGCGACACAGACAGGGAAGGAGGGGCAGAGCAGGCAGGCACCGTGCTGCTCTCCGTGCTGCTCCTCATAGATGGGACACAGACGCTGCACACGCTGCATTCGGACTATAAGACGCACACACATTTTCCTCCCATATTGGGAGGAAAAAAAGTGCGTCTTATAGTCCGAAAAATGATTGCACTAAGCAGCCATTAGCCTAACCCTTCATGAACATCATATTGTCATTTTTTTACCGCGCTCGTGTCATGATGTGCACCGTTTCAATGTAGTGTAGAGAGAGCCAAAAACCAAACCTGACTCTGACAAAAAAGCATCAGAGTATTGAATATGCCGTGTAATTGCTATTTTAGTAATTTCGGAACAGGCACAAATAGAGATATTTAGGTACGTGTCAGTCAGACTTCACAAAGTGCTGTTGAGAAGCGTCCATCTATTTGTACATAAATCCGCCTGTTGTCATGTTCCATGGTTTCACTTTCATTTGTATTTCTTGGTTTGACATTGTCCTCTAATAGCTTATTAAAGTGTTCTTCACCTTTTAATGGACTGGCCTTGGAGTCTTCCTAACTAGGAGAGTAGCCTTGGAATATGCCCTTTGGAGCGAAGCAAATTAACCTTGTATTGGCGTCTTTTGTGAGCAACGTGACAACAGTGGAATGTGTCTAGAAGTAAGCAAGTATGATTCATTCCATTATAGCAGATGCTTGTGGCACTAGCTTTGTGTAATGGAAGGCGGTTAGCTTCATTATCATGAGGATGGAATTCCCATCTGAACTGGAATGAAGCTCATGTGCATTTGTAAAGTGCCTATTTGTTCCTGAATTATAATTCAAGTTGTTCTTGGTCTTATTTTTGATCAGCTATGGCCTTCTTTTGAGTGCTAAAAAAGAACTAATACACTCGCTTACATGATGGCTTAAAAAGAAGGGTTTAAAATGAAAAGTCTGCATTTGTTTTGAGAAATAGCGCCACTCTTTTTCATAGGCTAAATTTGGTATTGCAGCTCATTCCAAATCAAATGTAACTTTTACATATTGAATAAAATATATAACTCTATAAGTGCCACAATAAGTCGTTCATTGTGAGGGGTACACATATCAATGAACCTGCGTCAGCATCCGGCTCAAAAAAACCACCTCCCATTGACTTCAATGGCGACCATTCACTTCTTTTTTTCCGCTAGCGGTTTTGTGCAAAAGAAGCAACCTGCCCTTTCTTGCCATGGATTCCGCGGCGTGAACACTCCCTCTCAACTAGGTCCATTCATTTGCAGTGGCATTCAGTTGCGGCTAGCCGTTTTTTGGACTGGATTCTGAGGAGATGAGAGGTGCCAGTAGAAGTCCCTACAAGATCACCTGACTAGGTCGCTATGATGTGTGGTGCACTAACACCCCCCTGCATCTATGGTTGTCCACCTTGAAAATAAACTGCAAATTCTGCCGTGTGAATGTAACCTAAGGATGAACAGAATGAATTAGTGAATTAGATGAATTAGTGAATTCCACCAGAGTATAACTAATACAGGTGATTGGATATAATGACTAAACTGTCTTATCTGATCTCTTCTTCTTAAAAAGATTCTTATTTCTATGTAGCTGAAAATATGGAATTCAAGGTAGAGCTTTCTTTACACAGTAGACACTATTGGGAAGACTTATACAGGTACTTATGTAGGGCTGCCTGTATGTTACTTGCATTAAAGAGCTACTTGAATTTTAATATATTGTGTTCATTGTAGGGAAATCTGATTAATTTGTGGAGTAAGGCCTTATTCACCCATGCAACAGACAGCCCATTAGTGACACATGCTACAATTCACACAACTGTGGGCCCCTGTACAAAAAATTGCAATATGCACTATTTCAGTCCGGATTGTGTAGGGCACAAAGTTAGAAATGGTAAAAGACCATTGATTTTTACTAGTACTCTGTGGTCATAAGGACTTGGCTTAATTGTTCAGAGAGTTCCTGGGTAAATGTCAAACGTCAAAACGTGGCACTGTGTATTATGTCTTGCGGTTTGTTCAAATGCAACTTTGCAGACTTAGGGTAAGTTCAGAGGCTGTCTCAGGTTCCAGTCCAAAAAACAGTTAGCCACGACTGAAAGCCTGTGCACTGCACCGGCATCCAGCCGTGCACTCCGCTCCGGATAAGGCCCAATGAATGGGCCTAGTCGGGAGGAGGGAGTGTCTTCAGGCTGAATCGCGATACGAAATGGCCTGAAGAATGAGCATCTCGCTTCTTTTTTCCGGGAGCCTGATGGACAGCAACAATTGCTTCTACAAGACCTTGACATTGTACTAACACACACCTGTATGCTCCAGACCAGCAAACTTCCAAAACTCCTGCTTTATCAGAGATGGTCAATTAATCAAGGGCATTTGACACTTCTGTTTTTGAAAACATTCTTACTTTGCAGCATTTTTCCCATGGTGCAAATTGTTGCAAAAAAAATGCTGTGGAAAAGACTGCGGTGGAAACGTAGTTTTTTCCACTACGTTTTTCACAGAAAGTCTGCAGATTTTTCCTCTGTGGACTTTCTGCTGCTTTTATACAAATACAGAAATCGCCAAAAAGTTTGTGTTTTTGAAATTGCAGCATTTCTGCTGTGGATTTTTGTCTGCAATGTGTTTGATAATAAATGGAAAGGATTTCTATCTATATAACAATTGATGATTTTTACCAGTATTACATAAAGTAATTTAGACATTTTAATAATTGAGGCTAAGGCCCAGATCCTATGGGCTGCAGCCTAAAAGTGCTGTGGAAAAAATCATGGGAGAAATGCACTGCGGTTTTTCGTGAAACACTTTTCATAGAAAGTCTGCAGAGTTTTCCTCTGTGGACTTTCTGCTTCAGTTACACTTATAGGGAAACCGCTGGGGTTTGCATAGCTATAATTGATATGTTGCGATTTGTAAAAAAACACAAGCGTTTTTCAGATCCCAGCCCTGTAATTTTCATCTGTTCACGGTATTTTTCACTATCCCAGCACTGACAGGTACGGTTATGCTTGTCGTACTCAATATAATGAGATATGCATATAGTTAATATGGCCATCTTATATTGTGTGTTATGTCACGGCTTGGCTATCAACCATCCTTATTAGCTCCCCCATATTAATGACAAAAAGGCGGTATTGGGCTGCAGGGCCAGGAATACAAAGCCTGAGAAAGCTGAGCACTTCGGGTATAAAAGCGGACGAGAAAGCAGGAATTTCAGAACTTATCGGTGTAATTGCTTTCTTGAGAGATACCAGTGATTGTCTTCTTACATCTCTCCACAATCACGCCGGCCCCTGAATGAGAGGTTACATCTCTTTTACTTACAATTCATGTATATCAGCTATTTAGGTTTATCTGCTTGACTTGGTAAGTTATTGTATTGTAGTGAAAAAATTGCAAAGTCCCCACCAAGGTACAGAAAGTAGGCGATAGCGGAAGAGGTTTTTTAGTAATCACCTATTACATCCAACGTGATAAATATGTGATCTTCAGGGCGCGGGATAAATAGCGCAGGTCCACTATTGTATTGTATTATATTTATTACTTATGTTCTCAAGTCTTACTATGTAGAAGAGAAGATGCTTATAGAAAAAGGTAGCAAAGAGGTAAGGCCGAACTCTTCACGACTACGCTTTTGTGGTATATGCAGCATAAAGGCAAACAGTATGTTAAATGGCATGTCTTCTATATCTGTAAAGTTAAATAAAAAATAAAATATTATTGCAAGGCCACATTGTCAAAAGCCATGACCACTGAGGTTGCTGTTTGGTTAGACATCTCACTGGAGAGGGATGGGTGACATCACACATATATGTCACCTGTTCCTTACCCAGCAACTGCTGAGGCCAGTGATTGGTCTCAGTGGTTTTGTGAGCCTCAGGTCCTCTGACAATCCGGCCCCGACACAAGACCCAAAGGACACTGGCAGTGAACAATGGAGCACCAGGGACTGGTGATTTTTTTAATACCGTTTAAACTCCAATGGCCTTTCCACCAGTTGTTCCAAGTCAGTTCATGAAATTTCCCTCATATATATTCTATCATCAACTGTGAGAGGTATTTACACCTTCCCGCATTTTCACTTACATATACCTCAGGGAACGTGGGTATATACAGTGTTGGCCAAAAGTATTGGCACCCCTGCAATTCTGTCAGATAATACTCAGTTTCTTCCAGAAAATGATTGCAAGCACAAACTCTTTGGTTTTAATATCTTCATTTATTTTGCTTGCAATGAAAAAACACAAAAGAGAATGAAAAAAAAAAAAGTCAAATCATTGATCATTTTACACAAAACTCCAAAAATGGGCCGGACAAAAGTATTGGCACCCTCAGCCTAATACTTGGTAGCACAACCTTTAGACAAAATAACTGCGAACAACCGCTTCCGGTAACCATCAATGAGTTTCTTACAATGCTCTGCTGGAATTTTAGACCATTCTTCTTTGGCAAACTGCTCCAGGTCCCTGAGATTTGAAGGGGGCCTTCTCCGAACTGCCATTTTGAGATCTCTCCACAGGTGTTCTATGGGATTCAGGTCTGGACTCATTGCTGGCCACTTTAGAAGTCTCCAGTGCTTTCTCTCAAACCATTTTCTAGAGCTTTTTGAAGTGTGTTTTGGGTCATTGTCCTGCTGGAAGACCCATGACCTCTGAGGGAGACCCAGCTTTCTCACACTGGGCCCTACATTATGCTGTTGATAGTCTTCAGACTTCATAATGCCATGCACACGGTCAAGCAGTCCAGTGCCAGAGGCAGCAAAGCAACCCCAAAACATCAGGGAACCTCCACCATGTTTGACTGTAGGGACCGTGTTCTTTTCTTTGAAGGCCTCTTTTTTTCCTGTAAACTCTATGTTGATGCCTTTTCCCAAAAAGCTTTACTTTTGTCTCATCGGACCAGAGAACATTCTACCAAAACGTTTTTGGCTTTCTTAGGTAAGTTTTGGCAAACTCCAGCCTGGCTTTTTTATGTCTCTGGGTAAGAAGTGGGGTCTTCCTGGGTATCCTACCATACAGTCCCTTTTCATTCAGACGCTGACGGATAGTACGGGTTGACACTGTTGTACCCTCGGACTGCAGGGCAGTTTGAACTTGTTTGGATGTTAGTCGAGGTTCTTTATCCACCATCCGCACAATCTTGTGTTGAAATCTCTCGTCAATTTTTCTTTTCCGTCCACATCTAGGGAGGTTAGCCACAGTGCCATGGGCTTTAAACTTCTTGATGACACTGCGCACGGTAGACACAGGAACATTCAGGTCTTTGGAGATGGACTTGTAGCCTTGAGATTGCTCATGCTTCCTCACAATTTTGTTTCTCATGTCCTCAGACAGTTCTTTGGTCTTCTTTCTTTTCTCCATGCTCAATGTGGTACACACAAGGACACAGGACAGAGGTTGAGTCAACTTTAATCCATTTCAACTGACTGCAAGTGTGATTTAGTTATTGCCATCACCTGTTAAGTGCCTCAGGTAAGTAACAGGTGCTGTTGATTACACAAATTAGAGAAGCATCAAATGATTTTTCAAACAGTGCCAATACTTTTATCCACCCCTTCTTTTATGTTTGGTGTTGAATTATATTCAATTCGGCTTTTTGACAATTTTTTTTGTGGTTTTCCATTGAAGACAAATTAAATGAAGATAATAATACCAAAAAATTTGTGATTGCAATCATTTTCTGGAAGAAAATGAGTATTATCTGACAAAATTGTAGGGGAGCCAATACTTTTGGCCAACACTGTATGTAATGGTAATTGCACACGCTCAGAAGCAGAGTCCATGAAAGGATACTGCGCATGCTTGCGTAAGTGGCCACAAAAAAATTGGCCACCGGCATGTGCAGTCGGCTCTGCGACCTCTACATGATTTATATTGTTTCAATTGTGTGTGGAATGAAACTCTTGCTGTGTTAATGAGCATATTGTAGTCATTCCTGTGTCATTCTTGTAGGGTAATGTGAATACTGCAAGAGATGTGAACAATACTACCTCAGTTTCAAGCACAGACGAACAAAGCTCCATCCTTCTGAAGAGGAATCAAAGTGTAGATGAACATTACAATCGCATACCAAAACACCAAGACTATAAAATAAAAAATCAAGGCAAGTTTTTATTATGGCATTAAATTCACCACTAGGTGGATTCTCTAGTGGTTTCCAGTTACTTTAAATGTACCATAATAGGTACCATACCTCCCCTAACCTATAGGACGTCCCTGCCACAGTTCAAGGAAATCCCTTGTAAGTCAAGTTCAGCAGGGTATATGCAGGCTTTAGCTCATCGCTGTGTATGCACCAGGGGCTTTGTACTGTAACAGCCTCAGCAGAGCCCCCAGCACATGCGCCGTGATGAGCTGAGCTTGATTTGCATGGCGCATGCGTGAAGTTTTCTCTCATTTACTTTCATTAGCTGTGATGAATGCTGCGATACTCTGCGATCTTTGGCTGTGCAATGGGTGTTTTGGCCAAAGCAATCATGTAGCTATAGCTTTTTTGTTTTGCAGGTGGGTGGAGAAGCCTTTAGATAAAAACATTGCTCCAGGTTACATCTATGGCTGACCATAGACCCAATTACCCCATTAGATCCCATAACACATTTTCTTCCACCCGTTTTTATTGTCTTTAGACATTAAAATTGTGTGCCTCATGCTAGTTTCATGTGTTGCAGACAAAGTCACGGCATCTGGCTGATCATAGTTTATATCACTGTCCAGTCACGTATTAACCTCTGGCTAATAGTGGAGATTATGAGCAAAGAACCAACCTCTATTTGGAAAAAATGTCTACCTGCCATAACCCCCGTAATGCCAAATATCATTGATGGAGATAAGGTTATCTTACAGGTTTGTCCTCCCATAATTTGACATATCTGGACATGAGTTGCACAAGATAAAAAAAAATAATACCTCCAAAGGTCATCTGTTATCCTAGGTGCCTATGTTTAAAGAACATACATGTACTGGCTAGCTGTTTCATATGCCTCTAGCATATCCTTTACTCATCAGCTTCTCTGTTAATAGGTCACCAATATCAGATCGGTGGAGGTCCGTCATATTTAAGTGAACCCTCAGCCTTTTCATGATTACAAAGCACAGTGCTGTACATTGTATAGTGGCTGTGCTCGGTACTGCAACTCATCCCCATTCACCTAATTCGTGGACCAGAACAACAGACAGATGGGCTGCTAAAATAGGGCCCTATGGACCATGTTGACTATAATGGGGTCTGTCTGATGTCCATCGTTTTAAAACTGAGGACCAGCAGAGGAAAAATCTGTGCGTGCAAATATAAACATAGCCTTGCGACCATTTCAAATAGCTAACAGGCAGAGGTTCCCGGTGTCAGACCCCCCACCGATCTATGGATAGGTTCAATATCAGAGTCCCAGAAAACCCCTTTAAAAAAATATAACACCAAAAAAAAAAATACCTTCAGATGCCAACCTGAAACATGTGGGCATGCACATTTCTATCTCCGACAGGCACCGCGATTTTCCCTAGGTGAGCTGGAAATTGCATAGTAATTAACCCCTTTTATTCTTTTGAAGTCCAAAAACGGCAAAACGCTCCCCATAATATCATATCATCCAAATTAAAATGTTACATGGAGTGTTGTCCTTCTTTTCCAAATGCTGCAAAATAACAGCAGTGATGAACACCACATGATTTGTTTTAATTATGTCAAGGCAGACCATAGACAAAGCAATTATGTCAGCCATGTACACCAAGAATCCATTTTAATAATCAAAGTTTAGTCTGGGATAATGACTGGGTAATACACACTCGCTGGGTTATCTTCCTCAGTATCCATCTCATCAAAATCTAAAGAGCTCGGCAATTAGGATGAAAAACCCTTTATATGATTAAGCCGGGCACATTGATTTAGGTCTTTGGAGTGCATGCTTGTTTTATTCTCCGTGGAAAAAGCAACTTTGATTCCATTAAATTAAGTTTGTTGGGTTTTTTGCACATGTCCTGCTATTCAGAGAGACACTGTTGGTATTTATATACAATTTTTTCCCCTGGTTTTTATTTCATCTAGTTAAAGCATAAATAATTTAAGAAGCCTGGTCGGCTCAATCATTTTTTTTATTTATGGCAGCTGAAGAAGGCCGAGAAGAAACCTATTTGATAAAAAGTTCACAGTAGGCTTTTCTTTTGAGAACCAGAAAGTAGAAGACAAGATCAATAAACGCTAGATAACAACAGTATAAGGAAAAAAAATATACTCAAAGAGCAGGGTTTAACTGGAACTAAGCCAGCCCGGTCAATCACGCCTTTGAAATGTTTCATTATTTTCCGTCTCAACATACAGATGACACAAGCTCGTGTGAAGATGACAGCAGAGACGGAAAGTTTGGAGAGAAAAAACGTGTTCCAGGTAAAAAAGTCATTTCGGGATGAAAGAAAGAGGCACAAACACCCACGAGGGTATTAAAACAAATGAGCTGATATTTACTAAGCACAATGTATGCCGGGTAAACAAAGGTGATGGCGCTCTAACGAGTAGGAAGAGATGCCGGAAGGCGCTGCCGAGTGAACATCACCTGACCTTTGGGTTTTTACTTTATTTGTGGATATTTTACAATGATTAATGCTCGTAAGCTTGTTTCACTCATTACCCCGCAAGCTGCAGATGTTGCTAATTTGCTACTTGTCTTTTGTAACTGGATAACTATCGGTTATGTGCGCTGGAAGAAAAAGGCGCGCTGACATAAAGGAACGCATCTCAATGGGTGTGCATCAAATGAGTCAGATTTAGATTTCTTTCCCTGTTGATTTCTGCATTTCTTTTCTTTTATCAGAGAATGGTGCACAGAATTGCGGGGCCATGATACCATTTGGTTACACTATAAATTATTACAAGGTGCGATGATTAACATAAGATACAGGCGTCTTACAAACAGTTCTTTGTGACGGGGATTGTGTTAAGAAGTAAAATCTCAAATTATGGCAGTTTTGTTGGGTAAGAAGGGAGGAAAATAGTAAAATATTTCAGTTAAAGGAGTTATGTGAGGAATAACATTTTTCAGCAGTGTACTCCCTACATCAAATCGGCAAACCTATACTAGGTTCACCCCTGCGTTCATCTTTCTGTCCCTTGGGTCCAATTGAGGACCCGAGAAAAGGAAACCTAATCCATTTAAAGGGGCTCTATGATTGGCAAAAGTTATTTTTAGCTAAGCACATACTTGCATAGGCTTTAGAAAGGCTATTTCACACCTACCTTCTGTATGTAAATGTCCTCAGTAGTGTTTGAATAAGTCCGTTTTTATTCACATGCTAATTAGCCTTCTCCGTGCACCGTGTCTGCTATGAGAGCAGAGAGATGAGCCATACACATAGAGAATAGAGGGTGCACAGAGACACTTCCGGTGCACAGAGAAGCTAATTAGCATATGAATAGTAACGGACTTATTCAAAATCTACTGAGGCAATTTACATACTAAAGGTAGGTGTGGAATAGCCTTTCTAAAGGCTATGCAAGCATCTGCTTAGCCCCTTTAAAAAGCAATTACCCGCTAAAACCCACGGATCCCATAGACTGTAATTCAGTGCGCCGCATTTCTGCCTAAAAAATGCAGAGAAATGCTTGCAGGACGTTCTTTCCACATTTTTAAAGCAGTATGGAGAGTGGAACGCATATGTGAACATAGCCTAAGTTACACATACCCCAACCATCCCAGTGCCAATTCTGAGCTTGAACTGTTGGCTCTCTGCCGTCTCTGCAGTTACTCCAATTTTTGGTCATGTGACCAACTCGGTGTACAAGCAGGAAGAGCACAGCTGGGTCAGTCACATGACACATAGGAGGCGGAGAGGCAAGGCTTCTGAAAAGAGGCACAATTTAAGGTTCACAGGCAAAGATGTAAAAGCTCAGCTTGGGCCCCCCCTGTATTCTGCTGGCGAACTAATATCTTTTGCCATGAAATGGTTAATTTTCTCCACTCTGACACTGGACACTGTGTACCATGAACCTCCTCACTCCAGCTCACCAGAGGGCAGGGGTCCTAAATTTACAGCAGAGACTGACAGCCATAAAGAAAATTAGAAAGAAGATTACAGATGTTTATCCAATTGAAGGTGACCTATGGTGTCCCCTTGTCTTCCAGGCTTGATAAGAGCTTCAACCTCTATAGTTACAGCCTGTACTTTTGGCTCCTCACAGTGTTGTGAAATGTTGCGAAGTTTGCCGACATGTTGTACGCTGCCTAAAAATCTATATTCCTCATATAACACCTTTAAAGGGATTCTATAATTAGAATCCCTTTTTCTCCAAAGGCCACGTTGGAATAGCCTAATAGGCTATTCTTCTCCTACCTTTATTATTCTGATCTGTGCCGCCATTTCTGTGATTTTTTTTTTTTCTATATGCAACTGTGTCTTCAGAAAACACAAAGGGCATACCCTGTGCTCTCCAAAGACTCTCCAGCGACACCTCTGTCTTCTTCTCCCGACACCTCTTCATTGTGTCATAGTCACATGTCCGTTCGGCCATTTTCCTGTAGTCTCTTACACGAGTGTCCATTCGGCCACATTAAAATAGCCAAACAGACACGTGCAGTCAGCCCTGCCAGCTGATGACACGGCGAAGAGGCATCGAGAGAAGAAGACAGAGGCGTCACTGGAGAGTCTTTGGAGAGCACAGAGGACGCCCCCTGTACTTTCTGAAGACTCATTTGCATACGGAAGAAGAAAGAAAATTCACAGAAAATGCGGCGCGGATCAGGATAATAAAGGTAGGAGATACTAATGATAGAATCCCTTTAACTTAATTTTGTTCACTTTCCAAATTAGAAGTTTTCACATTTTTAGCAAACCAGGTTGGACTTGGTAAGGACAATGGGGATCTGGGTAGACTGGTAGAATTGTATAGTCAATGTGGAACCCATTTCTTGTTACCATGTAAGGACGGGTTCACACCTGCGCCCCGTCTCCGCTTTCAGGTTTCCGTCTTCTGCCCGAGAAACTGGACAGGAAACGGAAACTGGCAGTCACTTTTCAAACCCATTCATTTGAATGGGTTTGCAAAGTGTCCATCCGTCTTCTGGTCTCCGTGGCGAAACCGTTTATTTTTAACCGGACACAAAGGTGGACATGCAGGACTTTGTGTCCGGTTAAAAGAAAAACGGTTTCACCGCTGAGACCAGAAGACGCTCACAGCCAGACACTGATTGCCGTGTTTCCTTCTCCTGTCGGCAACCCACAAAGAGACCGGGGCGCAGATGTGAACCCGCCTAACTAGCTTCATGCCGCGGCCTCACATGGTCCAAACCTCAGCTGACTTTCTATGAAAAGCGCTGCAGAAAAAAAACCATGTTGCGGTTCTGCCATGTTGTTTCCTGCAGCGCTTCTTTGCTACAGCCTGCTAAGTGGGTCCTTAGCTTCAAAGTCTTTTGTTGCTCAGAAAACAAAAACAGGAGAGACGCCGAGCGGCCTCAGAAAACAAAAACAGGAGAGACGCCGAGCGGCTATGATGGTATACAAGTGTAGCAAGCAGCAGCTTGACCGGTGCAATGTACTACAGAGGAGATTAACCTATTGCCAAGGTTGTAACAAATAGGGCTTGAATCCTTTTAAGTTGTTTTTGTATGACTGTATAGGCCGTCCAGGACATTAAATACTATGGCATACAGTACTAGGGAAGAAATCTTTTAAAGGCGTTTGTATAAAATTCCAAGAATAGTGCTGGCTGTATCGCAGCTAGCAGAAAGAGGAACCCATTGAAGTCAATGGCCGGGGCCCCACGGGAAGTAAACGCAGCGACTTGCTCGACAGTGCAAGCAAAGGGGATGGGATTCATGCGAATCCCATGCCCACTTTGTGGAAGAAATCGCAGCACGGACACGCTGCGATTTGCAAAGCCTGCGACTTTCCCGTAGATATAATGGGAAGAGAAAGTCTGCAGAGGATAATTCCGTGAACTTTCTCTTAAAAGCGCTGCGGAAAGAACCGCAGTGCGTTCACGCCGCGGCTCTTTCCGCAGCGCTATAACGCTGCGATTACAGCCCATGGGGCCTTAGCCAATGGGAGGCTTTTTGGCGCTGAAATTCCACACCAAATTCCTCACCATTTTCCTCCGTGTGAATGGACCCACAAAGGGATATAATGACCATTCCTCTATGCTCAGACAACCCCTTTAAGATTGTTATACACATAAAATATTTATCTGAATGGCAATTCCACTCATGAATATAATAGTTTGTTAAAGCCAGGTGAGTACGTCTCACTTGAGTAACCTGGAGATGAGTATGTAGATAGATTTCTTAAACAAACTATGCCAGAAAACCAGGGATCAAGGCAGGGTGGGAGTGCCTCAACCTGTACGATTTACTGTAATTCATGTGAGCTGATCCTCAGGAGTCCTGGGTGACATATGCCAAGCAATCTTTAAATGATGATGTCCTAAAGATTGGACTCCATTTATATGCCCACAAAAATACTTTAGAGAGGACCACCTCGATCAAATTCAGCTCTTTGTATCATTTAATAGGCGTTGCTCTTCTAATTCCAGCATAGCTTGATTTTTTTTCTCTAGCCCCCACCATTCCTGTATAATAGGTTCTGTTTGTTTTGATGCTTCAGAAACTTTTTATTCTCTGTACTGTCAGGTGGGCTGTATCAGGCAGGAGCAGACAAAGGAGTGTAATCCTGACACTGTCCACCTCTGATTGGAGCTCTGAATCACACCCCCTTGCTTGATCCTTCCTGACACCGCCCATCTGACAGTATAGAGCCTAAATATAATATTAGGCACTAAATCTAACTGCACTGATTGCTCAGGAATGGTGGGGGCTAGAGAAAAAATTTCATCTGTGTCGGAATCCGCAGAGTGATGCTAAAAACTAGAGTTGCCGGAAGTGGTGAAAGGTCCTCTTTACAATCAAGGAAAAGACTTCACATTTCATACTCTCATATATGTCTTGCAATTCCAGTGTTTTATTTACACATGTAACAAGGCGTAGCGTAACCTTTCGGCAGGAATTATATGGCCTCCATCTACTCCTGAGACCACCACTTTCCTGTATACACCCTTACTCTTCAACAAGGAGCTTATGGCAGCTCGACATACCCCCTATCTGGGCTATTAACCCTTGACTGACTATTCTTATCTGCCTGCTAAGGTTTGCAATCTCTTTCAACTACCTGATAGTATGAATATTTCTATGGACTTTTCTCTACTTAAAGGGGTTGGTCAATTCCTCACGGTTTTCTAGATCTCTGCTTGCTGTCATTCATTCTGTTACTTCTAGTGGATGAAACTCTGACCATGGTCATGTGATTTCCGGTCCATGGTCATGTGATGAGCAGACAGGTGCCGCTCGTTACAGTCACAGCACAGTAATCAGACATCTGCCTGGTAATCAGCTGTGCACCTGTGTGCTCATCACATGACCATGGACCGTAAATCACATGACCATGGTCAGAGTTTTATCCTCTAGAAGTAACAGAATGAATGACAGCAAGCAGAGATCTAGAAAACTGTGAGGAATTGATACAGAAAGTATATTGGAAAATTGTATATCTTTTTATTGTACATTTGTTTGTCAATATTGGTCTGAAAGTGGCCAACCCCTTTAAGTCTGATGAAGGCCATATAATACGTCCGAAACGTTACTCTAAACCTTGTTACGTGTGTAAATTTAACACTGGTATTGCAAGACAGTTACAGTCTGAAGTGTGAAGTCTTTTCCTTGATTATACTACTGGAGTGAGACCCTAACTTCACTACTTGACAGTGTGCTATTTACATTTCACTTTATTAGGTCCTCTTTATAGGGACCTGGGTGAACCATCAAGCTAGCAACTCAGTTAGGCCTGGTTCACATCTGCGTTTGGTAATCTGTTAGGGGAGTCCGCATGGGGACTCGACCCCGAACGGGCTACCAAACGCACTGGCAAGTGGTTTGCAGTGAAAGCACACGGATCCCCCATAGACTATAATGGGGTCCGTGTGCTTTCTGCGCGACCTCCGTACGGAACATGCGGACAGAAAAGTACTTCACAATCTACTTTTCTGTCTGCATGACTCATGCGAAGATCTCGCAACAAGCACACAAACCCCATTATAGTCTATGGGGTCCACGTTCTTTCACTGTACACCGCTTGCCATCTGTGTTCGGTATTCTGTTGGGGGGGGGGGTCCCCATGTGGACTCCCCTGAACGGATCACCAACGCAGATGTGAACGAGGCCTTGGATAGGCCAGACTCACCTAAAAATAACGTCTTTTAGGGGCCACACGGTGGCTCAGTGGTTAGCACTTCAGCCTTGTAGCGATGGGTCCTTGTGTTCAAATCCCACTAAGGGCAAAAACAAACATCTGTAAGGAGTTTGTATGTTCTCCCTGTGTTTGCATGGATTTCCATCCCATATTCCAAAAAGACATACTGATAGGGGAAAAAAATGTACATTGCGAGCTCTATGTGGGGCTCACAATCTACAAAAAAAAAAAATTGCATCTTTTTCACAATGAAATTCATGCCTCTGTTACCAAGATATTCATTTATTTATCAGTCTGGGGCACCGAGGGCGGCCGTTTTGCTCTAAACTGCTTTCCCCCACACTGCTCGAATATGCAAGTGCAAGAACACAGCGGCTGGCGCAATTTCAGCATAGCTCCCTGGCCTTGGGAGGGGAGCATTAGGGAGCCTTCACACGATGTAACGCTGCGCTCATTCTGATTGTTAAAACACGTTAAGAATGAGCGCGTAAAAAGGAGCTCCCATTGACTTGAATGGGAGCCGGCATACGTGCGCTCCCCATTGAAATCAATGGGAGGCTTTTTTCCTTATGCTTTCAATGTATTCCGCGCGTAGTGAAATCAATATTTCTGGCAACGGAGGCCTGAACTTTCATGGGTAAAAAGATGATACATTAAGGTGAGCCTGACCTATCGAACGGCGCGGCTGCTTTAATATGCTGATGACAGACTCCCCTTAATAATTCTACCATATCTTCTGCCAATGAGGAAATGACAATCTTAATAATCTTCTCCATCATGTTAGTTCAACAGGCAGCTTTAGGGTCCTAACAGTATATGGAAATACATTGAGAGACTTAATATGAACATCATAAAGCTACCAAATGCATGAGCTATAAATTGGAAAGCCGATATTTAGTTGACCCATACCGCAATTGTTAATGGAATGTTTTTTCATTGCATTTATCTTCACATTTCAGACTGTACACAGTTACATCTCCCGTCGTGCTGATTAGAATTAGTAATGGCCCATGACCTTAAACTCGTACAAACATTACCTACTCGTCTTTGGAAAAATCGGAATTGAGCATCCAACCACTGCTTCTAATGAACCTGTAAAAAAACCTCGATTTTGCAATTAATAGGGTTGTATTTTGTGTGCAAGTAGGAAAGTGTTAATTAGATCCAGTTCTGAGAACCTAAACCGTACACATCATTAGCAAGTAACCCTAGATCCACCCACGTCTCCTCCACATAAAGGATATGTCCTTGTAGCACCTCTCCATTAATGACCATCATGCATGTATTATGTATGTAGACAGTGCCTCAGATGGAAGACTTACATATATGTGGCGTATTAGAAGCTGTTATTATGGCCGACTCCTTTTGACTTGGAATTAAAATAATGATTTGCGGAAATATACCCTCATTCCCTATTCCTGCTATAGTCTCTCACTTTTTCCCTTGCTGTGTGTTTGAAGATGGAGCAAAGCGCAGTAGGGTGCCCCAGGGAGCCTCAGCAAGAGCACCGTATTGTCAATTAGCTTTTTTTTTTAGTTTTAATAAAACTGATTTTTACGTATAAAATCTCTCACTTATTAAAATTTTAATTACTGGCGACACAGCAGATTTTCTCGCTATAGATTTCTTTAAAGATTGTGCTGGTAAAACCTACAGCGGTAGCAGAAATACAGAAATATAGGCTGTATAGCTATAGTACCCACCTGGCCGCAACAATTTTATGTTTGGGGTTGCACCAAGCATTTTAATGTTTATTTGCTAATATTAGGTATCGTTAACTTATATAACCCTTTGTACGAGGTTAAGAGAAGAGTTGGGGCCGTTTTATGTCCCTTTAAGTACTCGGAGTATTGATTGCCGTTTTAGTCTCGAGATTGATTGTAGTTGGTGATAACCTTTAATGGACCAGGATAGGAGTTCTCAAAGATGAAATACTTCGATTTTAAAACCTCGAAGATTCTTGAGCGGACCTTGAAGGTTTTGAAAATCCTGCTCTCCATATATGAGGCTAGCTGGGAAATGTCCTGAGACTATAATGATAAGGCTATCATCAGAAGTGCCTTTTAAACCTATGGGAGCTAACTTTGTTCCATCACTCGGATTACTAAAAATGACTGCCTGTGACTCGGCCAGATTGGGTGAAGGACGGAAATCGGGATGATATTTTTCTTGTAGCACAGGAAAAATAAAAAGACATTCTGCCGGGCTTGATGTTTGGATATCATTCCACACAGCACACACTAATAATTGGTTTTTAGATTTTATTAATTGTCTATATTTATCTTTTATTTGATTTATTTTATCAGCTCCAAAATCACCAAATATAGCTTTGCGGTGTCTAAATGATTTTGCACTTTGTACAAAACTGCCTTTATGCAAATTAGAATTTTGGCGCAACCGAGGTATTGCTACACTTGCTGGTGCATCCGATTTCTTCACTCAGCGCAACTTACCGCCACCTAGCACTGCATCCGTACGCCATGATTGACGTCCCCGAGCCCACGCAAATGTCACGGCTCTCTTTCTTATACCCCTGGTCCTGCTTTATTGGTGCATCACAAGGTTTGAGAAAGGGATGCCTGCTGTGGACAGAGACCTGGTGGTTTAAGGGTGTAGTCCTGGAGCACCCAATATCTCCACTGCACCCAAGTATCGCCATGTCTAAGGTACACAAAGTACCTTATTTACATATGGATTGAGAGTGCTTTTGTTGCAGCAGAGGTATATATGCAAAGCTGTACAGTGCCCTACATGGCGCTGTAATAACTTCAGTGGGTTTTTCATCTCAGGATTTCAGCAGCCCTCTTGTCTCCTCTCCCTCCACTTCCTGGTTTACAGTTTATTCCAGCACTTCTTGCTACTTGTAAATGGCTCAGTTATGTCAGGATTTACGCACACAGATAACTGAAGCACCGCTTAAGAAACTTATCTAGGTCTTATCAGGGCTCAAATACGGAGCATACAGAAGGAATGAGAAAAAAGGATGATCAGAGAGACCTTATAGTAGGGGCTGGGCAATTATCACCTAAATCAATATCATGATTAACTGAACATTTTACCTCGTTTATGATTAACTAGCTGGTACCCGCGACTTCGTCTGCGGTGATTGTAGAAGTGGGTATATACAGGCGTGGGTAAGGTTTTCGTACTGTGTATAAGGTATGGGATATGAAATGTAACTTTGTATCTTGTTTTTGCTGTAATTCAGAGAATACGTGAGACTTTTGTGTTGAAGTTATTTTGTATTTGAGCTGCTATATATACGGTTTTGTGAGAAACTTTACATAGTGACTTTGGGACAGAAGTATTTGAAGTTAACCCTTTCCCGCCTATGGCATTTTTTGATTTTCGTTTTTGACTCCCCTCCTTCTAAACCCCATAACTTTTTTATTTCTCCGCTCCCAGAGCCATATGAGGTCTTAATTTTTGCGGGACAATTTTTTCTTCATGATGCCACCATTAATTATTCTATATAATGTACTGGGAAGCAGGAAAAAAATTCAAAATGGGGTGGATTTCAAGAAAAAATGCATTTCTGCGACTTTCTTACGGGCTTTGGTTTTACGGCGTTCACTGTGCAACCAAAATGACATGTCCCCTGTATTCTTTGTTTCGTTACGATTCCGGGGATACCAAATTTATATGGTTTTAGTTACATTTTGACCCCTTAAAAACAAATCCAAAACTGTTAAAAATTTTTTTTTTGAAAAGTCACCATATTCCGACAGCCGTAACTTTTTTATACGTGCGTGTACGGGGATGTATAGTGCGTCTTTTTTTGCGGGACTGGGTGTACTTTGTAGTTCTACCATCTTCAGGAAATGTTATTGCTTTGATCACTTTTTATTCAAATTTTTATCAGAATCAAAACAGTGAAAAAACGGCGGTTTGGCACTTTTGACCATTTTTCCCGCTACGGCGTTTACCGAACAGGAAAAATATTTGTATAGCTTTGTAGAGCGGGCGATTTTGGACGCGGGGATACCTAACATGTATGTGTTTCACAGTTTTTAACTACTTTTATATGTGTTCTAGGGAAAGGGGGGTGATTAGAATTTTTAATCCTTTTATTTTTGTTTTTAATATTTTTATTTACTTTTTTTAAACTTTTTTTTTTTGCATTTATTAGACCGCCTAGGGGTATTGACATGGGTGGGCGGTGTCGCGGATTGTCAGAGCGGTGGGGGTCGGCAAACATGGCTGCTCCGGGGCGTTATAGAGCGCCTCCTGGAGTATCGTTAAGGTGAGGGGCAAAGTGGTAAAGTATATGTATATGAGATTGTGTGGGATTAGGGGCGAGGCTGCAGAGGGCAATATGAATTTTGTGGCTTGCTATGGTCCAAAGTGTGTGAGATTGCAGAGATGGTGATGTGAGTTTGGGGTTTGTGGGGGTCCGTATGTACGCTATTGTGACGAAAAGTAGCCTATTGCGCAATGGGGTGTATTAACTATGTTTGTGGAAAATTTCAGCCAAATCGGTCGAGCGGGTTTTGCGTGATTGACTAACAAACATCTGAACACACAAACCCACAAACATCCAAACTCACAAACTTTCACATTTATAATATTAATAGGATGAACCATTATTTTAGGACACTCCCCTTTTTACATGTCACACCCCCTATTTATATACCATGCCGTGCCACTGAATTTTGCTTTTGGTTATTCGCATATCAGCAGTTCTGACTGGATAGTGTACAGTGAGTAACATAGTCTTCAGCCAGTGGGAGTAGGAGACAGGATGGCATGGATGCAAAATAATTTAAATAATTCATGTGAGCAAGTTCACAATTAATTTACCTGACTTTCACTTTTGGTTAGTTGCCCAGCCTTACCTTTATAGTATCAGAGTGTAGATAGTAATAAATGCAGAAATAATTCTTCAGGGGAAGGAAGGTGGAAATTACATAATGCCCAGCATCAGTGTCTGTCATTGCAAGGAAGAAGAATTCCTTATGGAAGCTTTTATACTACATTTTTAATATACTTGCTTTATACATGTTCTCTCCCTTTTATTGGTGTTTACAGATAATTCCAATATCAGAGTGTAGATAGTAATAAATGCACAAATAATTCTGCAGGGGAAGGAAGGTGGAAATTACATAATGCCCAGCATCAGTGTCTGTCATTGCAAGGAAGAAGAATTCCTTATGGAAGCTATATTGATGCATAAGAGCTATTCAACTCTTATTCAGTTTTCATTAGGAGTGACACACCATCACGAGAAAAGTCAGATACTAAGAGCAGGTTTTACATGGGATATCACAGTTCTGAAAATAAATGTTAGGGCTAGTTCACACGGAGTTTTTTGGCAGCGCCTGCCAAAACGACTCCCATTGACTTCAATGGGAGCCGCTCGCTGCTTTTTTCTGCTAGCTAGTAGCAGAAGAAAAAAAGGAAGATGACCTACATTGCCGCGGATTCCGCACCTAACTCAGCCGCATTGTCTGCGGCGCGAGACTCCCTCCCGATTAGGCCCAATCATTCAGGCCTAATCCGGAGTGGAATGCCGCGAGGGGATGCTAGTGCACTGCAGTGACATTCGGTCGCGGCTAGCCACGCGGTATGTTCACATGCAGAATCCATTTTCCTTAGAATGGCAACTGCAGCCTGAAACTTAGTGGTTAGCTTGAGTTGAACAAGATACACTAACAAATGTAAAAATAATTTTTGCACAACAAAGTTGAAACTAGTCCGGTTAAACCCATTTTTGTAAAATGTTAATACTCTTATAAATCAATATCTGAGCTGTACTTTTTTCATGTATGCTGCTTTTTTGAACTTTTTATACCAAATTTTTACAATTTCATCAAAAATGTCTTATTTACTTATTTATATTACTTTTTGTTAATACCATTTTTTAATCTACTTGCTTTATACATGTTCTCTTCCTTTTATTTTTGTTTACAGGCAATTCCACTCTTTTATTACAAGGGGTAAAGGACAATATTCACACAGAAGAAGATAAAATCGAGGAATTTAGTGACATATCAGATATTGAAATTCCTGGTAAGTAATAGCAATCCACACACACAACATAGTTTCCATGTACATTAAGAGAACCAAGAAGTAAGCTCTGTTGTCTTTGGGGGGACGTTGTAGAGTTTGCTGCTCATAGTAATAGCCATCTATACACACAGCATAGTTCATATACTTTAGGCAGAACCCTAGATGTACAGTACATGTTTTGAGCCACATGTTTGTGGTGCTTGGTGTCAAACAACCCACTGATCCTGGAAAACACCTTTTAGGCCCGGTTCACATCTGCGTTCGGGCCATTCCGTTCCCCTATCCGTAAGAGATATGCAGAGGGAAAAGTCAGGAACGCAGCACTTTTTTCTCCATATTTTTCATGCGGTTGCGTGGAAACCACACGGACCTCATTATAGTCTATAGGGTCCATGTAGTTTCTTAGCTAACCACTTTTCTATGCGGATAGGTTTCCGTTTGGGGGGTCCCCAAGCAGACTTCCCGAATGGAAACCCAAATGCAGATGTGAACTAACAAAGGAAAAGTAGGACATTTCCCTATAGCATGCAGATTCCAGGCCTCAATTTTCATAGGCTTTTGAAAATAAAAGATGCAGTCTAATGTTAGGGCAGGTTCACACGTGTTAGGGTGGTCGAAGAATTTGGTCAGGAAAAAATCCACTTCAGGAATTAGGAAGCTTTTTTTGGAGCGTTTTTTGAGGCGTTTTTGGTTTCAGGTTTTTTCCTCCAGTGCAGTGAATGGACCGCCTGTAAAACATGCCAAAAAACGCTAGCGGTTTTTCCGCCTCCCATTGACTTGTATTGATTTCCTGAGGTGGAATCTGCCTGAAGAAAGGTCATGTCGCTTCTTTTTTCCGCTAGTGGAAAAAAAAGAACGCTAGCAGTCTACATAGACCCCTATTGCGAGAGGGCGGATTTTGAGGCGGATTCCGCGTCAAAATCTGCCCCCTCTTGCCCCATTTGAACGAGCCCTTAGACTTGGACAAATGAGACACTTTTCCTATGATCTGAATTTTATAAATATCTCTTACTCTGCCCAAGAGAGCAGTGGATTGGTGTCTTGGTACTGCTTCTCCCTGTGGAGGCCACTAGCTGGCGTATGGAGTCTTATAGGTCAAGCATTGCAACTTAGGAAAAAGTGTACAATATTAGCTCTTTTTCAGAAGGTACTATAGAAGTTTTTCTTTCTAGTCCCACCTAAGGCTGAGGCCCCACGGGCCATATCCGCAGCACTAAAGCGCTGTGGGAAGAATCGCTGCGTGAACGCATTGCGGTTCTTTCCACAGCGCTTTTAAGAGAAAATTCACAGAGTTTTCCTCTGCGGACTTTCTCTTAACATTATATCTATGGGAAAGTTGCCGGCGTTTCCGTAGATATAATTGACATAACATTTTCTACTTCAAAATTTGTTCCAATAAAAGCAATAATCTGCGCTGAAAGAAGATGCCTCCTATCTTATCTTGCGGATTCCTCACTTCCACACAATCCCTTATGGATGGGCAAACACCGAATCCCATTGAATAGGCTGACCAGCATCAAAAACTTGGCGGATGCTATGGCCTTGGGTTTCTGCTATGGTTTACGCAGGCTATCCTAATTCGACTTTGCAAAAAACACAGTGGCCACACATTGTAGAAAAATCTGTGTTATTTTTTTTTATTTAATTTTTTGCAGATTTTGCTGCTATTTTTTGGGGGGTCAAATCAAGAGTAGCTTCAAAAGGAATGGAAAATATTAAGGAAGAATTTATGATTCTCCCTTCTGCTAAATCCACTTGTGGCTTTGGTTTAAATAACTGCAGCAAAATCTGGAACAAAAAATGCAGCTTTTCCCCAAAACGTGCGGCCTCAGTAAGGGCTGGTTCACACGGGGCAAGAGGGGGCAGATTTTGGCGCTGAATCCTCCTCAAAATCCGCTCCCTCACAATAGAGGTCTATGTAGACCGCTAGCGTTCTTTTTTGCGCTAGCAGTTTGATCCCGCTAGTGGAAAAAAGAAGCAAGCTGCCCTTTCTTCAGGCAGATTCTGCGGCTGATTCAGCCTCGGCGTCCGCCTCGCGACAGCATCCTCCGGACTAGGCCCATTCATTTGGTCCTAATCCGGAGCGGAAAGCCGCGAGAGGATGCCGTGCACTGGTGGAACCCACGTGTAAACTAGCCCTAAGTCTTTAGTAAAGCAATACAGAATAAAGTTGACACGGGCCCCCTGACCATGATGCGTTCTCATAGGTACAACAAAGTTTTACCTATTTATGAAATATGGCCCTGTTGTTAAAATCGAATCTTCCGAACAATATAAATACAGATAACATTTTACGGGTCCTGCTCAGTGCCACTGCAGAAAGTGAAATGTCCCAAGGTCACTTCTTTATCCCCGTCGATGGCATTTAGTACATGTAAATAAAGTCGATTTTCTCTCCGGGTGATGTATCTGTAAATACACCTGGTAAAATGGCGAGGTCTGAGCGAGAACTGAACAGCTCCAGTCAGTGTGACACTAATGACTTAATTTAGTGGCTTTGAAGTGAGAGGTCATCAATGCAAGCTCAGATTTCTAGGCAGGGCAACCAAAACAGCAGGGGGAAACCTTTCATGTATTTTTGAAGACTTCAATGCAATCCTTCTTCTGGCAAAAAATAATAATGTCACAGCCGAGAAATTGAATAAAAGTTCGCTTTTTTTTTTATTTCATTTCAGTCTCATTTGCGGAAACTTGTTTTGTCCAAAGTTGTATAAAAACAAACAATATCTGTCTAATGGCGATGGCTTTGGGAAGGATTACTGGACAGATTTACTCTAATAATCCACTTATAGTGCCTTTGCTATTGCCGGCAGACTTGCACAGATATAAAGCTTCCTCTCTACCATTTGTCTGATCTGCGTGTCCTTGATTTCATGGTTATTACGCGTAACCATTTTCCTTTATGCCGTTCATGTGATCATAGAATTATATTGTCTTCCCAAAGTTTAAGTGATTTAGGGATAAAGTTAAGCACAGATGTCTGGTTGTATCTTATAATCATAGAATTATAATGATCGGGGGGTTCGCCTGGAAGCCACGTGCCAGCTTCTTCCCTTTGTACTCGCTGGGTTAGTTGGCGCTAACCTGTCTACAAATCATGAATATGGACTAACAAAATCTGAAACAAAAAGCATAAAAGAACTGTTCCCATACTAAACATTTATGGCAATCCACAGGGGACAACATCTGCATGGAGTTTGTTTGTTCTCCCTGTGTATTTGTGGGTTTCCTCTGGGTTCTCTGATATCCCTCCATACCTCAAAGACATATAGGGAATTTAGATTGTGAACCCCATATGGGACAGTGTTAACAATAGCTGTAAAGCGTTGCAAAATATGGCAGCGCTATATAAGTAAGCAAAATAAATAAGGGAAGGGTCACGCATGTGCATAACTCTTATTATATCGGGTGAGTCAACTCCTAGCAGAAAGGACGTATTAAAACGTATAATTCTAAAGAACATAAAATCAATCCCCACTAAAACCCAAGGACACTTTCTGATAATCCAGTTACGTTCCGTTGCACTGCTTCTGAAATGGAACATCACCAGTACTCCCCCCCTCCCAATTCCCATCAATACTTACCAGCCTTCCTGTGTCTGGGAACGGAACCTGCTCTTTTCCGCTCTGCTAGTAGGGAGACGGGGAGGGTGGGAGGGGCTAGTACTGGGTGGGATAGCTTAGCAAATAAGAAAAAGGCGGGGCTAGTAGTGGGCAGGATAGCCTAGCTAGGGAGACAGGGATGGAGGGTGTAATAGAGTGAGAGAAGGGGGGAATGAGTGAGAGGGAATTAGTGGAAGGTACACAGGAAGATGCACAGCAGGAACAGATAAACAAATGCAGAGTATGCCATCAGATCCCAAAGACACCCAGAAATCATTCCAAACACTGCTAAAGGTATATGGGTTCACTTATTAACCCAGTACTAGCCCTAACAGACCTTTCTGGAAAAAAAAAAAGATTTTTTTCTGCCTGGAAAACCCCTTTATGAAAGACAAAACAAATTGATAACTTTGTTAAATATTTATTATTCTTATTACCTTATTGTTTTACATTTTTTAAACATTTCCCCATAATTAGTTTTATTTGCAGCAGTAAAAAAAAAATCAATTCTCTCTAAATTTTATAAACTTTCGATTTGTAAAATAAATTTTCCTGGTTTGTGTCTTTCTTGGGATTTGCAAACTTTTGGTTGAATTATCCATTTGCTATTTTCCATTTCTGCATTTTGATTCCAGGGTTAACTCCAGACAATGATAAATTAAGAGAGATTTCAAGAAGTAAACAGAGTTCAGACGCAACTTTATCTTCAAGCGAGCCGAGCCCTATACACAGGTAAAACAGAAACTAAGAAAAAATCCAAGTGGAATGTTTTTGTTTTTATTTTTATTTCTTTTGCCTTTCCTTTGACCTAGGTCTACAATCAGTGTTTAAGTTTTGAATGGCTTAGCTACATTTTTCCACAAAGCCCAGGTATTGTTGTGCAGCTGTTGTCTTCTCGTTTTAAGACTCAATTGACATTGCACTGAACCTCAAATTAACGTGTACAGCTGCTCTCCGTAGGGCTACTTAGAGACCAGACAAAGGCAGTTGTCAGGCAGACAGCGGACATAATGCAGCAAGAGTCTTGAAGAAATAAAGTGTTGCATTTATTCGGGTTGATATTGATAGAATGTAAACCAAGCTTCACTCAATGCATATTTGAGGTTGTATTCAGAACCGGACTTATATCACGTTCTCTTTAATGTCCAATTTAGCAGTCCTTCCAATTGTAGCCATTGCTAACTTATTCAATTAAATCAACCGCCTACCGTATGGAGAAAAGAATGGCAGAGGAGTGGATTTTCCAAAAATAAGGATCCTTGTGTTTATTTTCTTTAAATTGAAGTTTTAATGAATGTGAATGGGTGGAACTACGGTATATTATTTTGGTATCTTGGAACCTATACTGAGCACACATGCAAGCATTACACAATAATATGTGCAACAGTATCTATTTTATATAGATAAATGTGGATTCTTCATGAATAGAATCACAAAGACAGTGCTACTCAAACACAGCGCTACTCGTACCTTTTGACTGTGTCTCGTATTGCAGCTTAGCCCCATTCACTTAAAGATTTTAAGATGACCCGGTTACTTGCCAATTGGGCAATTAAATGACAGCCCCATTGCAGGGTATTCACATCTTATAACTACCAGTAGGATACGCCATCACCTTGTGATGGATCCTCTTGTAAGTTCCCAGCCACCTAGCACTAACAATAGATTTCACTCACATGAATGGGGCAGTTTTGCCATTCTCTGCCAAGCCAGTAATGAAAAACACTTTCCTTGAAAAAGTTCAGTTCTACGGCCCCTTCATCTCAGGATCTGTGGGGTTTCTAGATGTTGAATCAGCTCATATAGCAATAATATATCCTAGTGATATGCTATTACTTTATGTTGGGAACGTCCCTTTAACTCCACTTGTATTTGAGCACTGGCTAAGACGTACTCCTTGAAAGAGAACCAGTCCCCTTTTTGGTTTTCTATTCCCCATTAAGATAACATTTCTTGAAGATCTAGATTCTAGATGTTTTTAGAACATTGTTTTGCACTATTATAAAAATATAGTAACATATTAATGAGAGGTCCGACATAGTCTCAAGAATTTTTCTATTTTGGGGGTTACAATTATTTACTATAACAGTAGATATGGCAGATCCTTCCTCTTTAAAGGTCTGATAGTGGTAATATTGGCGACCTATGGGGGTCTGACATTGGGCACCCCAACAATAAGCTTGTCTGAATGTCATGGCCTCTTTGCTGCTTACCAAGAATACCTCGGTACATTGTATAGCAGCTGTGCTTAGTATTACAGCACAAACCCAATTATATTTCACCAATGAACATGTGTCAGTGACCTGGGAAGAGAAGTTGGTGTTGGACCTCAGTTGTTTTGATATTGATAAACTATCTTACCAATATCATTGTCCCCTAAAACCCCTCCAAGCCCCACTCATAGGCTGACCATATTGATTTACCATACATGAGATTTGAATCAATGATATATTTTTACGTATTTATCTAGATTTCTATTGTTTTCTTGACTTACATTGACTTAAACTCCCATAAAGAATTCGAAAAAAATTAATCCAATGTGGACTTATAATACTAGTGAAGAATACCAAAGATTTAACTTTTATGTAATATTTTAATATTTAATATACATATTATTAAAAGAAGTGAATACGACAATATAAGTCACAAATACTGTACCATGGAAAGGTCTGATCAGTCTCAGGAGATATCAGCTGTGGCAATCTGAACTATATGGCTTAACATGGTCCATATGCTGTATAGTCGTGGTAAGCAGGAATATATGAGCACATCATCTATCACCAAGTATGATATGATAAAGGTTTTGTATCGGAAAACTGTATCATTTAAAAGCGTGCACAGGAAGTGGTTAAGAATACCAATGTTAAGATAAGATAATCCTTTAATAGACCCACAGTGGGGGAATTTCAGTATGTTACAGCAGCAGAGTAATACAGATACAGGATAATGCACAGTAATATATTACAGACGTAGTAACACTCCCACTAACAATGTGAATTATAGTGGACTCTTACTAGTGGCTGTATTTGTGGGTTATCCACTCCCTTCTGGTCCTTAGCTGGGTTCTCATGTGACCAATAAGTGTGGTCATGAGGGCAGTTCTCTACTTAATTGTATGAGACCCTTAATAAGACTCTCATAGGAATGAACAGCGAACTGACTTCCTGTCCACACATAAGACATTGGAACACATTTCTTATGTCTCCTTCGACAGTTTTCTGGCACATAAAGCTTGAAAAATTCTCAATTGTTTACACCAGATGGTTTTTCACTTTTTTTTTAAATGTAGATCGAGAGCCCCATATAGGGATCACAATGTACATTTTTTTTCCTATCAGTATGTCTTTGTAGTATGGGAGGAAATCCATGCAAACACAGAAGAACGTACAAACTCCTTGCAGATGTGGTTCCTGGCGGGATTCGAACCCAGGACTCCAGCGCTGCAAGGCTGCAGTGCTAACCACTGAGCCACCGTGTTGCCCTGGATTTTTCACTTTTATACCACCCTTATTACTTTCCTGTCAAGCAGCCACCGGCCCATCGGATTTATTATCATCTACGCTAAATCTAGAATCTAAAATATATATTTTTGCTTTCTTACCAGTTCATTAATATTATTTTTTTCTAACGTGCACTTTCCTTTTTTACTTATTTTTATTGTATATATTAATAAAATAAACGATCAGCAATTCCTTATCTTATCAAATATTATATTATTTTATATTAGAATTGCTAACAAACTAATTGTGGACTGAAAAATCTAAATCTGAACTTTTATTCTAGCGGTTAGCGTATCATTTGTATTTGTAAACGATCCGGATTCTAAGAATAAATGTCATATTTCTATCACTTTCCGTCCTATTACATTTCTGTCCACAGTGATGAGTACAGCTACTTGACTATAGAAATGTCTCTGTAAAGTGAACATTACAATGCCTACACATCCAGAACACTATGTTAATTATTACTGATTGCTGCCACTTAATTAATGGACTTTCCAGATGAGCTAAGAAAGCTGCAGTACAATGCACAAGTCATAGACACTCAGCAAAACACATGAAAATGTGATGTACAGCCACAACACTTCTCTATGGAGTACAGTGATATATTTATCTGCAGCAATTATTCCTCTGTGCTGGCCTGCAGACTGACTATAGAGCTTCCTTTATTTTATGTATTTTTCTCCCTTTTCCTTTAACTGATCCACATAAATCATGCGTGGTCATAAAAGACTATACCATTACGGAAAATCCACTTACCACATTCAATGGGTCTCATGTATGAGCAGGATCAAAAGCAAATCCAGCATTAGTCAATAAAAAGTATGATTTGGAGACAAGTAATTGCAGGAAATATCAGTAACCATTTATTGTACATAATACATTGATCAACGGTTCATTCTGTGCGGCCTGGAATTTTTTATGGATGAAATATTGTGTTCTGAGAATTTTGCCAACGTTACTTTTTTTTTTTTTTCATCTTTCCTTGGGGCTAAAAATATAACCCTGTAATAATGTCTATATCCACAGGCAAACTCTTAGAAAACGGCAGCATTTAAATGTGTTTTTATAGTATAGTATAAAAAATATCGGTTTTATATCGATAATAAAAATATAGAAAACATTTTTTAAAAAAGTTCTTACCGGCGACTGGATCATAAGATTATATTCTTGATTTCTACAGATCACTTTTCAGCTTTGCTGTGTAGGCTGTTTAGCAGAGTCATTTCATGTTTTTATAGTATAACAAAATATAGTTTGTATATCATTAATAAAAATAGGGAATAATATTTTTTTTCTTACTGGCCACTGGATCACTTACAGTAAGATTATATTTCTTGATTTCTACAGCTCACTTTTCAGCTTTGCTGTGTAGGCTGTCTAGCAGAGTCATCTCATTAACATTATAGGGTGGTGGAATAAAAGCAGTATTCTGGTAACAACAAATTATCCTGTTCAGTAAAATAGCATTTTGAAAGATTTCTAAACGTACTTAAATAAATACTCCCGAGCTAATTGTTTTCTTGAAGCTCACCACTATTTCAGGTGAATTTTTAGAGTAAGCTGTTTTGTGAAGAATAACACTCATTCTGGCTGATATACTTCTGCTTTGTTGAATAATTTTTTTCTCAATCTATAATTGTCATCTTTTCCTGGAGTCAGCTCAGTAGAGGGTGGAAAAGAATGGGTGAACATCATAAGATTCGTGGGGTTCAGGCCTCTGCGTCCTTTTGGTTCAAACTTGTTCAGCTCAAACCAGAAGCACTATCATTATACTCTGGGGTCTTCTCAAATTCCAAAGTATAATAAGTAAAGGACCAGAGGAGGTGAGTAAAAATAACAAACTGTTATACTTACCTTGCCTCACCTCTATATCCTTAACATGCCTCTTCTGGCCTCTGGCTGATGTCTAGCGTCACATTGGGTCAAAGCATCATGAAGGCGACTTGTCCCATGGGACTGCTGAGGCCCAATCATAGATAGGCCTCAGTGGTGACCCCAGGGCACATGATGTGTGCCAGGGGAGGCCTCAATAGGACACCACATGATGCCCAGGGCAGTATAACAATTTAGTATTTTCACTCACCTACTCTAGAGCTCCACTTATTATAGTCTGGGATTTGTGGAGCTGTTTCATGGGTGGCAAACACGAACCTTTTGAAAAATTCAAGTTGAATCTGGTTCTATCCCAATTGGTTTAGTCAACCCCAGTAGAGACATTCTATGATGTCTCCCATATACAGCAAACAGAAAAAAAAAATCTTACTTCTTTAATCGTAATCTCTGTAGCCTACTTCAGCATTAGGATATAAAGCAGTATTGACAAACATTCAGCCCTGAGATGAGGTGAAACACTTTTAGGGGATGATCCCATGGCAGAGAATAAAGAAGAATCTGAGCGGACATCTGCCTCGGAGTCGTCTTCATGCCAATGCAGAGCTTTCTTCTGAGGAGGCCTAGATGATGGGCCTACTCAGCGGGGAGTCTCAAGCCGAATCTACAGCAAGATCAAGCAGGACACTTATTTTTTTCAGAATCCTGTTGCGATCTCTGTCTGCAATTGAAATCAATGGAAGACAGAATCAGGCCGAATTCTGATGATTATTTTGTGGCAGATTCCAGATATATTTTAGCTGCATATTTTTATTTCGACATCATAAGACATTATTTCATCATAATAAAATATCACAAATATGATGTCATAATCATGCCTTTATGTTATGTCATGTTATAACTAAAAAACATGATCATGACATCATTACAACATCATTGTGAAACCATTTGGGGCCTGTCCTGTGATATTATAATAATGTCTAATTATTTTAACTGGTTCAAGACTGGGCCATTTTCAATGGTCAGACATTTTTTATTTATTTTGTTAATACATGTGGGTGTGAAAACTATAAAGTTTTTCTGTCTTTTTTGTAATTACATATAGCTTTATTTTTATGTCATATGTTATATTAATATTTATTATTCTTCGGATATCCGAAAAATTTAAAAAGCGCTTTCCTTTAATAGCAAATTACAGTATATATTTTTTAAGAGCACACATTTTTGCACTTAAACACTTGTCTTGTAAATTGTGTCTCCTTTTTATATACTCATTTTTATATAGGGGATATATAGTTTTGTAATGTTTTATTTTATTTTTTTTCTGATTTTTTTTTTGACTAATTAATTTTTTATTTTATAAATCCCCCCATTATGCCATGAAGGAGAACATCTTAACAATACAGATCTTTTATTATTGCTGATTTTATACAGCCTCATAACTACTGCAGATCTGACCTGACACCAGACAATGACTTGGTTGCCGGTACAGGAGCAGGAAGTGTCATGGATGCTTCCTAAACTATATACACGGCTGTATACAGTACTGTGTTCAAGAAGGTGGGAATTGTAATAAACTGTCTCTGTCCCTCTTTGGGGTGTCTAACAGCTAACTTTGCTCCTTTGTATGATTTTTTGGCAGCTTCAGAATCAGCAGGGACATCCAGAAACTGCCTTGCAGAGTCATATGTAGACCAGACATATCAAACCTTTATGCTGTCTGCAAGTAGTTAATGTCCCCTGATGTCATAACCATGCACACTGATGTCTTTTGATGGAAAGGTTATAGTTTATGATGGGAGGAAAGTGACTCTAACCAGTTAAATGACTGACAAATTGCTACATTTCCTTTACAGTGGGAAATGAATAACCAGGCATCTCATCCTCAAAACTAAGGCAAAAACAGCTGTCTTGGAGGTGCTAAGATAAGACAATGCTTTAACTGTTTAGCTGGTGTCTATAGGATTGTTAGACTATGTTCACATCTGGGCCAGAGATTCTTTCAGGCGCCTCCATTTCTGATTTTTTCATCTTTTATGGTAAGAATAGCACCGAATGCTGCATTCAGGATTAGGAGCGGTTGTTTCAAAAAATGCTGATTGTATTTTGAACTTGATCAAATCTATGAAAATACTACAGGTGTATTATGTGTGATCTTGGTGTCATATGAAAGCTGAGAATCCTATCATTCATACGACACCAGAACCACTGTTTCGCCAGAGATCTAACACTTTGAAGTTACCCCCAGCCTCAGGGTTGGTTCACATCTGCGTTGGTATTCCGTTTGGGGGAGTCCGCATGGGGACCCCCCCCCCCGAACGGAATACCAAACGCAATTGCAAGCGCTGTGCAGTAAAAGCACACGGATCCCCCTAGACCAGGGGTAGGGAACGTACGGCTCTCCAGCTGTTGCAAAACTAAAACTCCCACCATGCATACTTGCTCTGTTGTTCTTGGAACTCCCATGGAAGTGAATGGAGCATGATGGGAGTTGTAGTTTCACAGCAGCTGGAGAGCCAAAGTTTCCCTGCCCTAGACTATAATGAGGTCCATGTGCTTGCCACCAGATCTCTGCACAGAACATGCAGACAGGAAAGTAGTTCACAATCTACTTTCCTGTCCACATGATTTGTGCGGGCAGTGCGCAGCCAGCACATGGACCCCATTATAGTCTATGGGGTCCATGTGCTTTTACTTCACAGCGCTTGCAATTGTGTTTGGTATTCTGTTTGGGGGGTCATCATGCGGACTCCCTGAACACATTACCAAACACAGTTGTGAACGAAGGGTCAGCCTCCCTGCATTATACAAGAGCCCGTACATTCATACACTAGTAAAAACCATGTACAGATTTCAGGTGTCAATAGAGAAAACAAGGGAATGAATAAAGAAGAGAAGGATTTATAGAAAGGAGCCAAAATTATACACAAATACTAAAGGAAAATTAGAAGTTTGAAACATATATGATTTAATGAATAAATAAATAAATATATATATATATATGTCATATATTTTTAATAATAATATTACATTAAATAATATTATTCAGTATAATAATACATTATATATCCACATTTTACCACTGTTTAGAACTAATTGTAGCTAATAAGAGTCTGTATAGTGAAAGACTGGCCTACTATCCTAAAGGATTTACTAAAAAAAAGTTTCAAGCCACTCCTATTGGAAATCTTGTGTCATTTTATGTTACTTGCAAGAATGTTAGCTTACAATACAAATACTTTTTTTTTTAAGTATAGTATGCGCTCTTCTATATCAAATGAGTAATTCTTCACCATATCCTTAAGAAAGAATAATTCTAAGTTACAAATCTATGAAATACTTACCCATGTTTCCATCCCATATCTGCCCTCCATGCCATCAGTCTCTTTTCTCTTGGGAATACTTTTTTTTTTAATGTCCCCAAATGGTGACGATCAACAGATGACAATACCGCGCTCCTCTTCCCACGGGTGCGCGCTAGATACTTGGTTAAGCGAGTTTATTTTGATTTTGTGTCTCAATCCTTTGTAATATGGTTCATCCTCATTTAAAGTGCCTGATAATGGCGTTCTTGTTAGCGTTGAAGTTTATTTCCCTAACAGCTGAGGGATAATAGTCTGTTTTTATTTTAAGTTTAGCAGCAACACATGGTTAGGCGTACTTGACATGAGTCTTGGAAGGGAGAGATTAAGTTGGTGAAAGAGACGCTCAGTGTAGACAGAAAGCATGGAGCTCAGGTGCTCACTTATTTGTGATTGACATGCAGCGAAATTTCTTCCAGGCTTACTTTTAAAGACTCCACTTATGGCAGTCACTTCTTGTGCTTTATTGCTTTTACAAGTGGTCTCAAAACCCTGTACTTGAAAATAAACATAACAGTGCTGTTACTGCTGGGGTACTTTCTAAAAAGTCTTCTTTGCTCTGTTTTGTCAGTGAGCTGATGAGTGACATCAAAGCGGACCCCGCTGGACCTAAATTAAAAAAAAAATGGCTTCCTCTGATGTCCTAGAGACAATAATTATGATGTGCCAGTTAAGTCCAAACTACAGCTGAGGGATTTTACTTTAAAGCAGAGGATTGGGCGCAAAAAAAAATGCATTTATAGCTCTTTGTCTGCCACCTCATTATGTGTGGGTCTGATTCATTAAGTAATTGGTTTGCAGTTGTTTACATGAGTATTAAGGCCTTCTATTCATAAGCCTTTGAGAGATACATTGTGCAAATGTTGCATGTTATGAATGCCGAATGAGGGGCAGGGGGCCAGTCCTATTGGCTAAACACTGTACTCTGTTGAAAAGCAAAAGAAAGGGATTGGGTGCTGCTTTGCATAGCAATGACTTTGCTTTAATAAGCTTTACAGATTAATACACACAAGCTATAAAAGATGCAAAGAGATACTCTTAGCACATTTAAACATGCTCATTTCACCATTGTGGTACTGGAGACCGAAAGAATCGGGTTCTTTCATATTCATTTTTTTCCTCCATCCTATGTCTTTAGAGGAAGAAACTTAATAGAATCCGATGTTTATTGTATTATAAATCAGGGGACAGAGCAAGATCTGCAACAGTTTATTATTAAAGATTCATTCAATGTAAATCTTTTTCTACCATTGTATTTCCTATAGCAAAATCATTTTGTGGTTGAATGGGGATAAAAGGCGTAATGTGCAAAGAAGTGAGTCTTAATAGGACGCTGCTCTCTGAGTAAAGACCACTTGTTCGCCTTTGTGCGGGAGAACATGCCAGCTTCCTCCTCTTCAGGACGCGCTGTTCGGCCTTCCACCATTAAAATGCATTCTGTTTCTTTCCCATAAAACCTTTGCAAGGAACAACATAAATCCAGCAGGGGAACACTTGCCCTTGGTTAGCAAAAAGAACACAGTGCGTGCAGCAAAAACTGCAAAAACAGAACTGGTGCGGGAACTGGGAAATTCTTTACTGACCGCTTTGGATTAAGGCTGATTTTCCAGATGCGTTTGCTGGCAGACAATATACTTGTGTGGGATTTTGTCTGTGTGATAAAGAACAAGCCAGAGGAGGTCGCTAGATACTGAGCCATGCTGAGCTATGAGATCACAGCTTGTGTGTGTGGAGAGATAATATATGGACAGTAAATACAGGACAATTTATTGCATGTAATATTTAATAGGGCCACAAAATCCTATGTTAACGGGTTCTCTTTATTATTTTTTAATATTTTATTTTTTTGAGCATTTTAAAAAAAAATTCCTTCATGATATATCCTAGCCCTCCGGTTAAACTATATATTTTACTATGTAGAATTCTAATTGTAATTAAATTTTTTTTAAAATTTATCCGCATTTTTTTTTACCATGAAAGCTTTAGTTATGCCTCTATAGTGTGGTAATCTACAAGGTAATATATTGCAGGTTATCAAGTTATTTTAGTGCATTTCCACCCTTTAGCCCTTTTTTTTTTTTGCTAGTGTTGGAATACTCCTTTAATAAATATATATGACTTAATTTTTTTTATTATATATAATATTTCTTTGGTAGATGGTTAAAACAGTATTTTTATACATGTTAGATGTACATGTGCTTGATATTACCACAAGTTTCTAATGGGCACGACATTAATAAGATAATAGTTAAAATTCTCAGATCAGATTTTTTTTCTGTAACATTCTGTTAATCCCAATCCTTTTTGCAGTTCCTAAAAATGGCCATTAGATGGCAGTAATATACGTATTTTTCTGTTGGGATTGCTCGCCTGCTAACAGATATGCTCAATTAGAACTAATATATGTCCAGACAGCAAAGTTTACACAACTGTATAAGCAGCTTCTGTCTCTTTCTGTACCAATCTGTCACTGATGTTTAGTGTGCTAGCTTGTTTTTATTTATTCATGTTCAGGGGCAGATATGGGCCCCATGTTTTCTGTTATCTCAGAATAGAGCGGCCTGTTTATGTATATAACTATATATCTATCAATAATCAATAGCCATAAACACAAGCATTTACCTGCAATGTAATAGACTTTAAGGTAATAGAGCCCCCTCACCTACTGAGCCCCTGTGCATAGGTTGCACCACTTGTATGTCTGCCCCTATTTATGTTGTGTATCTGTTGAGCATAAAATCCAAAGAACAACCTTTATAGAAGTACATTAAATATACAGATTAGCAGAGTTATAGGGGTTTCTGGGGAAAAAAACTTTTTTTTTAAAGGTCTGTAAGAGCTATTAATGGGTTAAGTGCACCCATATACTTTTAGCAGTGTTTTGAGTGATTTCTGAGTGTCTATGGGAGCCCCTGGTATCTTCTGCATTTGTTTACAGTCGTTAGCTTCCTACTATGTAGCTTCCGGTATACCTCCACACTAACTCCCTGTCATTGCTCCCCCAGCCCCCGTCTCCCTAACTAAACTACGCTAAGCTATCCTGCCCACTACTAGTCACCCCCTTCCCTGTCTCCCTAGCTGCAGCAGTTTAATCTGCTACATATGTAACTGGTTATTCAAAGTGAAATATTACTGCACAGAAACAGGTGTTGTGGACCACGCAGGATGAGTCTCAGCACCATTTGTGAGTTGAGATCGCTGCTCTGCCCCTCTCTGCCTCAATGATTTGTTCTGCTGGAACCTTCCGCACAGCTCGCTGACGCAAACCTCAGGCATGAGCTGGAAGAAGAGTCTGAGCATGTGCAGAACTGTCGTGGACACCGGGAAAGAGAGAAGGGGCAGGGAGCCTTGAGGAATGGTGGGCAGACATAGAGTCAAGCTTCAGTTTCTCTGCAGAAATATATTTCACTTTGAGACACCAAAGATATGTTTAATATTTAACTAACAACCCTTATGGAATATACATGACTTAGTAGGCGTTATGGTGGTGCAAGACTGCCTGTATAGATCTATGGTACAGTTTCCAGCTCTGACTGCCATCACAATATAATGGGAAAACATGACATTTATAATATATCCATAGGGTATGCCACAAATATCTGATAGGTGACATGGGGGGGGGGGGGACAATAAGTGTCCCGTAGACTCCAGTGGGTAAGACATGCTTATAGGAAGCTAGCTATCCTCTTTATCCCCTATTGTTTACAGACAGCTTCACAGAAGACAGGACCTGTTTCCACCTTTGGAACATTAGCCTATTAGACCCTGTCTTCAGTTATGATGTCTCATCTATACTTTTTTTATAGTATACTGGGGTCACATGTTTAGTAGAAAATGGCAGAGATTTAACGAGAACCTGTCACTAACAGTAGACATGTTATTTTATGGTAATGTACTTGCACATTGATAGATGTGCCAATTCTTTCCCTCTGTCTGGATGAGCTTTGGAAATCCAACATGAGTGAATAGCCATAGTTGGGATTCTGGGCAACTTCTGAATATGCCGAACCCTTCCTAGTCCCAGGAGACACTTCTCATTTACATACTACACAGAAGTGGAGTCCGAGGAGCAATGGTTATTAAAGGATGGAAAGAACTGGAGTTGGTGCAGGGGGTAAAAGGTGGCATACAATGCATGCGATCTTCTCTAAGTATCATCATATTGAAGTCCAAATTCATAAAGTTGGTGTATAAGCTAGCTTAGAGAAACACACACAGCTGTTGTGTATATAGGGGGTTCTTCTCTAATGGAGGGAAAAACGTAGATTAAGTACAGTGTGTAGACAAAGAACAGGTTGGACTAGTATAACTGACATAACATGATTGGTGGCAAAGTTGTAAAACAGTTCTGGCACATGGCTGTTGGATAAGAAACGGGAGAGGAGCCCATCCCATTAAAGGGATCCTATTATTAGAATCCCTTTTTTTTCTAACTAACATGTAGGAATAGCCTTAATAAAGACTATTCTTCTCCTACCTTTAGATGTCTTCTCCGCACTGCCGTTCAATAGATATTCCGTTTTCCGTCTTCATGCAAATGAGTTCTCTCGCAGCACTGTGGATGGGCCCCAGCGCTCAAACAGCACTCGGGGCGTCCCCAAGGCTACAAGAGAACTTTCCAGCGCCGCCTCCAGCCTCTACGCGTCGTCTTCCAGCCTGGCTCTCAATCTTCTGCGCATGCGCAGTCGGCTCTGCCAGCAGGCCTCGGGCAGAACCAACTGCACCTGCGTGCGGCCATTTTTTTGTGGCCGCTTACAACAGGAGATCGCGTAAGCGGTCACAAAAAAAATGGCCGCGCGCAGGTGCAGTCGGCTCTGCCCGAGGCCCGCTGGCCGACTGCGCATGTATAGAAGATTGAAAGCCAGGCCAGAAGACGACGTGTAGAGGCCGGTTCCTGAAAAATATGGAGGCTTTTTGATTTTTTTTTTTTTTTAAAAAAAAAAGCCATGTGGTATATTTTTCTTTACTGGATTATATGACGTCCCTGTATGAAACATGACAGTCTGCTGCACAAACTCATACTGTAATACAATGGAGACCTAGTGTATACTACCTAACCGAGGCCAGGAGGCCACTCTCATTGCCTGTGTTGGTGTAAATGGAGCCTATGAGTCTATTTAATGTAGTTCTTGAAGCATTCAGTAATTTTACAGTACATGAATAGCACGAAAAGGACACAACTGTACCTTCTTAATGGTCTCCCATAGTGTCTATAAGAAGCTGCAAAGTAGTTGGCAACCTATCTTTTTCCTCTGTCAGGCTTCTTGCTATTCACCATTGATCTATAAAATTGTTAGTCCATTTTACAATTAAAAAAATTGTCACGACTACATAAATTATTCCCCAGGGTTATAATCCGATTGACTGGCATATTGTGATTATAACTCCGGGCTTGGCCTGCACCAGCTACTAGGCCTGAGCACTGACTACTCGGCTAATTCACCCCCATCCAGAATCGCTCGCTCCTTATGCCTCATTGATTGGGTTTAATAGACACATTACAGTATGCTCTTGGAAAAGCAATAACAACACATATTTGACACAAAAGATCAAAATGATTCTGATGTGACCTTGAGAAAGCCTTCCAGTGCACACAAAAGCAGACAATCTTTGTTCCTGCTCCATATGCATGAAGACAGATCAAAGGCAGTAAACAGCCCGGGCCTTTCTGCATGAGCTTACAATGCACAGGAACTTTGCAGAGTAATTATATCCATAAGCGTACATGGCATATGTATATCTACTGGCTGGGATGCAGAATGCTGTAATGCAAATAAATTGAGGTGGAAACTGGAAACAGGAATAGAAACAACCAACTGCATTTCAATAATAGTTTATATATTCTATGCTTATTTTAAGGAAGTCCAATAAAACACTCTGATTTTTGGTGGTTTTATTTTTCCATCAATCCAGTAGACAGTGAATTGCACAATACTGGGCATGCTCGACCATTGTTCCATTCAAACACCCCCTTAAGTTAAGGCCCCACATTGCGGAAACACAGCTTTCTTTCTTGCAGATTTTGCTGCTATTTTTTTTGAGACAAGCCCAGGAGGCTACAGAATGTGTTGGGAATATATAGGAGGTTCTTATACTCCCCCCTCCTGCTCAATATATGTCTGACTTTGGCTCAAAAAACGATAAATCTGCAACAACAAAAAAAGCTGATTTTCTGCAATGTGGAGCCTTAGGCCAGGGCAGCTTTTTTTGTTACAAAATTTGCTGCAGTTTTTTGAGCCAAAGTGAGGAGTGGATTGAGCAGAAGGTAGAAGTATAAGAACTTCTTATATATTTCCCATTCCTTTTGTAGCCACTATTGATTTTGGCTCAAAAACCGCAACAAAATCTGCAACAGAAAAAGCCTCATTTCCGCAACATGGGACCTTAGGCTGAGGCCCCACATTGAGGAAACGCACCTTTTTTGTTGTAAATGTGGTTGTTTTTTTAAGCCAAAGCCAAGAATGTCTACAAAAGGAATGGGGAATATATAGGAAGCTTTTATACTTCTCCCTTCTGCTCAATCCACTCCTGGCTTTGGCTCAAAAAACTGCAACAAAATCTGCAACAAAAAAAAGCTGCGTTTCTGCAACGTGGGGCCTCACTGAGGAAAAATGGAGAACGTTAAACTACCATTCTATTGGCCATGGTCCCAGCAGTTTTACATTTATCTTTAACAAGAGCAGGAAATGGAGTTTTTGCTGAAAATCAGTGAGAATGACGCATTGTATTAACTCTATACACTCTGCTTTTTTCCGTGGTCTTTCTTTACAGAAAAGAAAATGCAAGTAAAGTGGCGACAAATCTCATGTTTAACAAAGGGCCAAACAACCTCAAGTCTAAAGGTTAGTATTTTACAACACATTCAACAGAGCTGTACACTGTAATGAGCAGGTAATACTGCCTAAGGTCTCATGCATACGACCGTAACACTGTGTTTCAGGTGACCCTGGCCTATCTATCTGTGGGGCCAGCTTGATATGTTGGGGCCTGCTGACAGACCCCATGTGGCATAAAGGGAAACGCTACAGAAAAAAAAGCAACATTTTACAGTTCCTTCAAAGTGGATGGGAGTCTAATGAATCCCATCTACATATTGCTGGGGGGGGAATAGGCGCAGCAGACACGTTGCAGTTTTGGAAATCTTAGCATGTCAATTATACCTACAGAAACCTAGCAGTTTAGATATAATAGACAGAATTGAAAAAGAAAGTCTGTGCCATTCTTTGAAAAGCACTACAGGAAAAACCGCAGTGCATTTCTGCCACCGTTTTTCACGCAGTGCTTCTTGGCTGCGACTTTCTACAAGGGGCCTTATCCTCAAGCAGTTCTCTTTTTGTCTAGGAGTTAGACGAGACCAGCAAACCTGAGCAAAATTAATCCAAGATCCTTTAGTTCAGAGCGCTCGATTTCTTCCGGCAGGCAACTTGAAACACAGAGACAACCAGGGTGTAAAACCATTGCAGACTAATCAATAAGCAACTTGTATAGTGTCTAACTTCTCCTATGTCCTCTGTAGGTTCACGTAACATAAATGCAGAGGGTTTTGTGGTAGATTCCCCTCCAAATTTCACTCCTGTGGATCCTGCAGTGGAAAGCCATGGCTTTGCTCACTCATTAGCCCCAGACGTATTGGAGCTAATCCGCCCAAGCCTTGTGCTGCGAATTTTGTGGCTGAATCACCTGCAGAATCTGCGGAAAGAATGAGCAGGGCGCGGCTGTATTCAGCATTCATTGTAGCCTGCCATTGAAAGCAGATTCTGGATGGAATGTGGAGTTTATTTTAAGGCACAATCTGGTACTTCACGAGTAAGGCTCCGTTCCCACGGAGTAACGAACCGCGCATTCAGACATGTATACACGTGTCAGAGTGTGAGCTCCTCAAAACAAATCCCATTCACTTCAATGTGTGCCGGCTTACGGGCGCTACACATTGAAATCAATGGGAGGCTTTTTAACCCATTGATTTCAATGTGTACTGCCCAAAACGGCACACATTGAAGTGAATGGGATCTGTTTTGAGCGCTCACACTCTGACACGTCTATACGAGTCTGAATGCGCGGCGCGTTACTCCGTGGGAAAGGAGCCTAACATTGTGAACATGTTCTACAACAAGGGTTTTATTGGTAAAATTGCATTGTTACAGCATGTATTGTGTCTGGTTTTACAGCTCAGCCCCATTTACTGAATCAACAAAGCATACCATACAGCATCAATATAATAACAGAAACCAGTGCCTATATAATAATACCATATTTGACCAAATTACGACTTTAAGGTCCCCACAGTTACATTATATACTACAGTACAATGCTCATTTAATACTGCTACAGAGTGCTCATATAATGAAACAATAAAATATCTATATAGTATGGCTGTATAGTGACCATATACTGTTCCATAATAGAGCTCAGTCAATGGCAGTACAGTATTGTGCCCACCTAATAGAGCCATATTTTATGCACAATACATGCAGTAGTTTTTCTTCCCACCAAACATACTTAGGAAACATTTCTGACCATTAACTTTCACTGCGCAGAGATACTTGTATGATTTGAAGGCATTTTTCCATTGTATACAGTTATCACCTATTCACAGACTACAGCAGCTTGTCTATAGCTATACATTTATTGGTATATGAATATATATGTCCCAGCAGTTTGAATACATTATCCATAAATAGCACCATCATTTGCATCAATTTTTCAGGCATAAAGGAGGAAAAATAGACTTATACAATAGATTTCCTACACGCAGTATTCGGCTGATATAGTGCAGATAACAGGACCACATTGTCTGTCACAGCGCACCCTCACAAAGCCACTTACAGTTCTCCATCATATTGCACATCGCACATTCTCCATCCTGTCAGCTCAAAAGACAGCAGAGGTTTGGAGACATGGAGATTAATGGGGATCATTCTGCCCCATGTTAGTATTGCTGCTATTGAGTTATTTCCACTTCTGCTGTTAACAGGAGGTGTTAGACCAGGGGTCTCAAACTCAACTCAGCATGTGGGCCGCAGAGCAAGATCCCAGCCAGTCGGCGGGCCGCACCGCGGCAAATTTAGCTTCACCCACTTTTATGTTGACTCCGCCCATTCATTTTTCATGTGCCCCCACACTGTATAATCCTCCTACAGTCACCCGTAAACTATATGTCCCCCCTCCATCTTTCCCCCAGTTACATATACACCCTTCATCTGCCCCCAGATTCATGTCCCCCCATCTCTGCCCTCAGATTCATGTCCCCCCATCTCTGCCCCCAGATTCATGTCCCTCCATTTCTGCCCCAGTGTCATGCCGTTCTCCCCCCTCCCTTCGTCTGCCCCCAGTGTCATGAGCCCCTTCATTCCACCTCAATGTTTAAAGAGGACCTTCCACCATTTTGCCCACAGGCAGTTTTATATACTGCCGGAAAGCTGACAGTGCGCTGAGTTCAGCACACTGTCGGCTTTCCCGATGTGGGCCCAGTGTGAAGAGCTTACGGTCCGGTACCGTAGCTCTTCTATGGTCAGAAGAGCGTCTCTGACACTCAGTCAGAGACGTCCTTCTTCACAGCACAGCCAATTGCGCTGTGCTGTGAGAGCCGGGAGGAACGCCCCCTCCCTCTGCTCGCAGTACTCGTCCATAGACGAGCATTATCAGGGAGGGAGGGGGCGTTCCTCCCAGCTCTCACAGCACAGCGCGATTGGCTGTGCTGTGAAGAAGGACGTCTCTGACTGAGTGTCAGAGACGCTCTTCTGACCATAGAAGAGCTACGGTACCGGACCGTAAGCTCTTCACACTGGGCCCACATCGGGAAAGCCGACAGCGGACAGCGCACATAAGTTTTCGAGGTGTTTATATAGGCAAGTATTTGCTGTCTAGTGTTTGATTGTTATTCTGGTTTATGTCTTTTTCACAGCTTTTTGGGGAGAATCAGATGACAGCAGCTCAGACATTGAAGCCATTCTCAGACCACAGACAAGTCAAGTTGGAGGCGATGACTTTGATGACTTTTTCGATTAGAATATAGGAAGAAATAAAGATGCCTTACCTTACATACATACGTGTACTCACACGCGTGAACACTATCACCAGAAGTCTTTATCATCAACTAAAATAACAGGCACCCTATAGATACCTGACGGACTCCATTGTAGTCAGTGGGTTCTGTTGATGTCCATCATTGGCCAGATCTGTCTTTACCGTCCATTCCATTTTTCTGTTCCTATAACGGAACAGAAGAACAAATAATGCAGCAGATGGGAAATTAGCCGGTATCCTTGTGTTGAAAACAAACTGGTGTTATCTTCATCATTCACCTCAATGGGAGTAGATTTACACAGCATAAGTGATGGTGCTCGGCACCAGGAATACACGACCCGGTGCACCTCACTTATATCACTGGGACAAACTACACAGCACCTGTATGATAGAGACTCTGCTCTACAACTATGTCTCACTCATAGATAGCCCCGGGGGGAGGGGGGAGTGTCCCCAGGTCGATGTCCCAATCGGTGTCCCCAGGGATCAACCATATTCCCCCTGAACACGTCATCCGTCGGCGCAGCCATGTCCCCTCTCCAAGACAAGTCTCCGGGGCCGGCGTCTGGTTGCTATGACAGCCGGAAGCCTTCAGTCTTGCGCTTCTATTGCAGCATTGGCTGCGTAGCCTGCAATAGAGGCGCCGGTATTATGCAGTGCATTTCATAAAACCGGTGCTTCCATTGCAGTCTACCTGCCATAGTCTGCAATTGAAGTGACACAATGACAGGCCGGGGAGCCAGCGCAAGGCTTCCGGCTGTCATAGCAACCAGACGCCGGCCCCGGAAACTCCTCCGGGTGCCGGCGTCAGTGGAGTGAGCGAGCGGAGAGAGCGGCGAGGGAGCGTGGGAAGGTGAGTACAACTATTTATTTGTGTTAGGGCTGGTTCACACGGAGTATTGTGGCTTGTCATTTGGTACGTACACACCGCGGGATCTTTTGCTGGCCGTTTACGCTCCCATTGTTTTCAATGGGAGCCGGTACTGTACACGCGGCATTATTTTGCGGCGGCCGCAAAATAGCGCCGTGTTTACGCGTGTAAGATCCCGCGGCGTGTACGTACCAAATGACGAGCCACAATACTCCATGTGAACCCGCCCTTACACATCCAAGCGGGACATAATCTAAGGGGCCTATGAAACTGGGGACAGATAAACTGCAGGAAAGAGAACAGCATGACACTGGGGCACAAAACTGGATGCAGAGATGGGGGGACAGGGGGGGAGGGGGTGTTTGGACCAGATTTTGAGACGGAGGCTAGCCGTGACTGGATGCCAGTGCATTGCGTACAGCACACTGGCATCCGGTCGCAGGATTCCGCTCCGGATTAGGCCCAAATGAATGGGCTTAGTCAGGAGGGAAGAGTCGCGCCGTGGACCTTGTGGCGGATTCCGCCGTGTAATCCTCCTCAAGAAAGGGCATGGCATGTAGCGTCTTTTTTCCGCGAGCGGGAACAAACCACTCGTGGAAAAAGCAACCCATTAAATTCAATGGGAGGCGGTTTTTTAAACCAGATTCTGCTTCAAAATCCGGCCCAAAAAAACCCAGTGTGAACCCGGCTTTAGATGTTCCTGGCTAAATCGGTGGGTTCAGCCCATGCTCCTCTAATGTGTATGGCCTCTTTAAGCATTTCTGCTTCCGTATTATCTCCATCATGAGAAGGTATTGTCCTGTTCCGAACAGAGCCGGCATTTAATGAATCTTTTTATAGGTTGTAATGTGACACTAACTCTTTGTTATCCGGGTTTTTTTACCGAAATAAAACATAATACTTATAAAATGTAGTAATGCAAAAGAAAACAATGAGAAAATGCTGACCTGCGCCTCGCGGCTTTGTGTTTGCTGGAGAGCCTCATGTATATAATGTTCTATTTTACTAGCTCTGAATACTATCTGTCCCTGAATTCCACTCTGCATGTCATCCTCTCATTTCTGCTCATACCTTTACTTTCTAAGGATTTAAAATAGTTCCTGCAACACAATAACTATCAAATGCCTGTCATCAGTCTCCAAGGGTAGGAACGTTTCATGTTATCCTGCCCTAATTGTAAGGGACACATTTCCTTTGTTACCGACTCAGTCGTATTCTATGTAATCTCGGTGGGATAATAGTACAGCTATTTGAGTGACACGCTCCCTTCTATTGTGTTCAGCAGTTTCCTGGTTATTTTCCAATTCTTACAAGTGTGACCTTACAACAACACTATCATTTTGCTTTTGGGAAGCAAGGTAATTCATAGCCTGTCTAGGTGATAAGATGCCGCAGAGAACCCAGGTAGTCGCTGTGTTTTTTCCGTATTTTATGGTGCATTATTATACTTGACTGCCACAGAATACATAAGTTTTCGAGGTGTTTATATAGGCAAGTATTTGCTGTCTAGTGTTTGATTGTTATTCTGGTTTATGTCTTTTTCACAGCTTTTTGGGGAGAATCAGACGACAGCAGCTCAGACATTGAAGCCATTCTCAGACCACAGACAAGTCAAGTTGGAGGCGATGACTTTGATGACTTTTTCGATTAGAATATAGGAAGAAATAAAGATGCCTTACCTTACATACATACGTGTACTCACACGCGTGAACACTATCAATGCTTGAATTAATGAATATTTGCTTTTGGTTCATATTTTTTTGGGGGGGTTTTGGTCAGTAAACTGTTAATATTTTTATATTGTTGTTGTAACTAATATTCCATAAAAAAGGACCTTTTTAGAAAACTAGAAAAGTGTCTGCTTGTTTCCTGAAACAGCGCTGTGTCTGTTTATAAGCTGGGTTTAATATTAAAGTCCTCAGCCATTTACTTGAATGGGGATGAGCTGCAATACCAGAACGAGCCCATACAAAGGAGTGGCACTGTTTCTGGGGAGAAAGCAGACCTTGTTTAATACTGCTATGTGTCCATTTGCTCTATACATCTGCAGAGGTCCTTGCACGCCCAGTAAATGGATCCTGAACAAAGGCCAATTTATCTTGCGTTCCGCAGTACACCGCATGGTTTCCATCTTGTCTTGCTATATAGAATAGTGGCAACGCTATTCTGTACTGTGATTTCTCCCCAAAAAATATATAAGATAAGATAATCCTTTAATAGTCCCACAGTGGGGAAATTTCAGCATGTTACAGCAGCAGAGTAATACAGGTACAGGATAATACACAGTAATATATTACGGTAGAAGACACACATAAGATGAGAAGAGAAGATATACTAGGAGTCCATAGCATCTAGGGAACAGAAGAAGAAAGAAGGAAGACGTCATAATCATTAGTTTTCTGTGCAGAGTTATCTTCGCTTGGAAAACTAATGATTATGATATGCGGTAATCTATGGGGGTTTTTAAATTAATTTTTTAATGGAAGGGCTTATCCACTTTCATACCAATATTGAGAGACAAATGTTATGGTTTATATCAGTGATTTTCAACCTTTTTTGAGCCGCAGCACACTTTTTACACTTAAAAAATCCCGGGGCACACCACCAACCAAAATGGCACAAAATGACACTAAAACAGTACATATTATACATATAGTTAATAATATAGATTCTAAATGATTGAAATAAACTGCAGCAAAATCTGCAACAAAAACGCTGCATTTCTGCAACGTGGGGCCTCAGCCTTACGCCTCCTGCATACAAGTGGCACGCATGTGGTTTTCACTGATATAAACATTAAAAATTAATTGACAGAGCCACAAATGCAGACAGATATAGGGTAGGTATAGGACAGATATAGGGTACGTATAGGACAGATATAGGGTACGTATAGGACAGATATAGGGTACGTATAGGACAGATATAGACCTGCTCTATAATTTTCAGCTCTTCAATTACCCAGATACACAGCCACAAAAAGAATGGCTGTATATATGGGTCCTTAGAAATGTATAGGTCTGTACTTTTACCCACAGTTGTAGATAAAAAGTCTGGTCATGTATATTACAGGTTACAACTCAATGTGCCTCATATTAATAGCAGTGAACCCTATCATGTCCCTCACATTAACCCCCTGTGTGCTTTACATAAGGGACACTGATATGTGAGACATATGGAGGTAATAATTAAGTAAATATCTTCATTATATAGTACCCCCATATGTCACACATGTTATTAACTCTTATGTGAGCCACACAGGGGTTAATATGAGGGACATGATGGGGTTAATTGCTATTAATGTGAGGCACATGGAGTTACTAAAACTAAAGTAATAACCCCAAATGCCTGACATTCATAAGAATAGTTACTAACCTGGTGGTTTCTTTTACTTTCACTTTGTTCAGCTTCCTCTCCTCCTCTCCTATTCAGGGCTCCTCACGTGTAGCAGCAGGTCCAAGGATCCCTTATCCTGTGCAGTGAGAGGCTCATCTCTGATTGGTGGGCAGGGAGAGAAGGGGGCGTGTCCTACACCTGAGCTCTAACAGAGCAGTGAAGGGACGCTCCGTCTACATTTACACGGGGACTGGCTGCTGTGCCAGCAAAATAGGTCTCCCGTGCCAATCTTGGCACGCGTTTGGGGAACTTTCCCCGCGGCACACCCGACCATGTGTCGCGGCACACTATTATCTCCTATGTGTGTGAAGCAAACAGGAAGATGAGTCATCAGCAGCAGCCTGTGCATAGGAAACAACAGGGAGAGGTGTGCACCATCTATCGTGCACCAGTTTAATTAGCATATGAATAAAAACGGACTTATTCAGAAACCACTGAGGCAATCTACATACTATAGGTAGGTGTGGAATAGACTTTCTAAAAGCTATGCAAAGGTGTGATTAGTTAAAAATGACTTTTCCTAGTGATAGAGCCCCTTTAACAATGTACTTTCTGTATCAATTCCTCACGGTATTCTAGATCTTTACTTGCTGTTATTTATTCTGCTTACTTGCTTAGTGGATAAAATTCTGACTATGGTCATGTGATATACAGTCCATGGTCATGTGATATACAGTCCATGGTCATGTGATATACAGTCCATGATCATGTAATATACAGTCTGTAGTCATGTGATTTACAGTCCATGGTCATGTGATATACAGTCCATGATCATGTAATATACAGTCTGTAGTCATGTGATATACTGTCCATAGTTATGTGATATACAGTCCATGGTCATGTGATGGGCACACAGGTGCACAGCCCGTTAGTCACAGCTCAGTAATTAGAAGTCTGCCTGGTAATGCGCTGTGCACCTGTGTGTCCATCACATGACCATGGACTGTATATCACATGACTATAGACAGTATATAAAATGATTATAGACTGTATATCACATGACCATGGACTGATTTGTATCCACTAGAAGTAACAAAATGAATGACAGCAAGTAGAGATCTAGAAAAATAATTGGTCTGAAAGTGGACAGTCCCTTTGAGTTCTGTAGGGATAGTTGGCACTATATGATCCTATCACTTTAGAATACAAATGGGGTAAAAAACGAAAATAGAGGGAGCGCTACTGAGTGAAGAGTGAGTCCAAGGGTTAATTGGTAACGTCACTTAATTGTTTCCAATGACAGAAGATAAAATGATAGGCTACGCATTTCAACGCTGGTCAAGCGTCTTCTACAGGCCAATGTGTATATTTTGTCAATGCAAGTAAACCATGATAGAGATATAGAGGAGGGATTATACCTCAAAATAACATGAAAATTCCAATTTGTACATAAACCAAGCGATATGGAAGAACAATTCCTTAGCTCCTTCCAATATATTGCAGAAACATACCAGTTTCATCAGACTGTACAGGACTATCTAATGTATCATGTCAAGGTCATATATGTAGAATCTAAATGGAAAGTACTGGGTATCTCAACTGCCTTACTGTTAATGTGATTATACAATTAGAGGCGCTGATAATATAGTATCTGCCCAGCAGCATGTAGGAGGGTAGGCTTCATACTATACTAGAGATTTGGGAAAGCCCATAATAATGGTCCCATACAAGAATAGTAAAATTTTCAATATGCATACATAATGCATGCAATTCAGGAACATTATCCAACCACTGCTCCTCAGTTGTGATAAGTCTCAATTATAGTGGCTGATGTTTCCCACAATACTTGTCAGAAATCCAATAAAACAATCTTAAGAATGTTGTGATCATGCTATCCACTACCGTACTGCACAAAAGGGTTAAATATTGGTGATCTATCCTGAGGAGAGGTGATCGATATCAGATTGATAAATGGCCAACACCCAGCACCCCCACTGATAAGCTATTTTCAGCAGCTGATACACAGAGAAGAGAGCAGGAAGCAGACAGCACTGTTCAACAGGTCAGACCAGGTACTTGAAGGTTCACTTGAATGGGAGCTAAGCTAATGTGACTCTGTTCAGCACAGTAACACAGTATCAGCTGCTGATAACAACTGATCAGTTGAGGTGCTGGTGTCGGAAGCCAACCAGTCTGATATTGATGACATCACCTTACACAAGATCATTAATATTTCTAGACCGGAAAAACTTTTTAAGCAGTTGGTCTGTGGGGGTCCCAGGTATCGGACTCCAACTGATCAGATATTGATGACCTATCCTAAGGATAGACCATCAGTATTTCGCTCCTGGAAAACCCCTTTAGGCTAAGGCCCCATGGGCCATATCCGCAGCACTAAAGCGCTACGGGGAGAACCGCTGCGTGAACGCATTGCAGTTCTTTCCGCAGCGCTTTTAAGAGAAAGTTCACAGAGTTTTCCTCCGCGGACTTTCTCTTAACATTATATCTACGGGAAAGCCGCCGGCGTTTCTGTAGATATAATTGACATGCTGTGATTTGCAAAGCCGCATGAATCCCATCCACTTTGCCTGCACTGTACAACGCCACGATTTTTCCTGCGGGCAAATTGCAGCATTTACGTCCCATGGGGCCACGGCCTTAAGTTACTTGTAAAGGTAGCTTCAATAGCTTCAATTATGACATTGAGGGAGAAAGTAAACTGAATTGTGCAGATTTAGCGCAGGCTAGCCTTTAGCACTTAAAAAAAAAAATTCTGGCCATAGACAGGGGTGCCCTTGTCCCAGCTAATTATTGGATTAATGTTATAACCTCTTGCAGAAGCCAATGATATCACATCCATCCATCAGATGAATTAACATAGGGAAAAAGGCCCACTCAATAGGAATGTTTGCAGATGACATCATGGTCACCTTAGGAGATCCTTCCAAATCCTTACAGACAATCTATTATATCCTGAAAAACTTCAATACAATATCTTATTACAAAGTATGAAAATGTATCAAATCTAGAATTGAATATTCCAGATACACAGCAACACTGAGACAACATTCTCATTGTCTTGGTAATAAAAAGTCATCCCATACCTTGGAATAAATTTAGTTTCCCCTTTAAAATGTGCAGCAGACCTCAACTTTTAGCCATTCAGTTCTCAAGAGCAAAAAGAACTGGATTACTTCACAACCTTTGCAAAGTCCTGGGGTGGTAGAATATCACTATATAAAATGGCAGTGCTTCCTAAGATACTGTACAGTCTGAGGACTTCACCTATCACCACAACTGGTCCGAGTAGTGCAAATAAGCAAATATAGATGGGCAAACAGATACCAGAGGGTGACATTTGGCACTATGACCTGACACAATTTGAAGGTCTTGCGATGATACTAGGCTGCAAGGCCCACCCTTCTGACAGTGGGGAGATATCGGTGCGCACTATTGATTTTCTAGTGGTATATAATACTGTACATCAATGAGGCCATATAAGGTCCTCTTTAAGACTGGGCTCACACTTACATTGTAGTCTCCACATGGAATCAGTTTCTGTGATCCCTCTAAGGCCTCATTCACATCTGCTTCGGTAATCTGTTCGGGGAGTCAGCATGGGGACTCCCCCGAACGGACTACCGAACGCATTGGAAAGCGGTGTGCAGTGAAAGCACACGGACCCCATAGACTATAATGGAGTCTGTGTGCTTGCCGTGAGATCTCCATACGAGTCATGCGGACAGGAAAGTAGATCGTGAACTACTTTTCTATCCGCATGTTCCGCATGGAGACCGTGCGGAAAGCACACGGACCTCATTATAGTCTATGGGGTCCGTGTGCTTTCACTGCACACCGCTTGCCAATGCTTTTGGTAGTCCATTCGGGGGGTCCCCATGCAGACTCCCCCGAATGCATTACATATGCAGATGTGAATGAAGCCTAAAGATCATAAAAATTGATTTGGTCCTTAAAAAAAAAAAAACATTAATTTCTATATGTTTGTAAAACAAGACATAGGTGTGTGTTTTGCGCATTTCTGTCATGTATCTGGTATTATGGACAGAAACAAAAGTCGGACTTGCATTACTTTTGTTCCGTCCAATAAAATACATGACGGCAGCAACACATCCATTTTTGTTTTTTTTCTTTTAACATTGAGGTCTGTGGAAGGTGAACACGGATAGTAATCCATTTGTGTCTGTTTTGCAATCCATTTTACCTCTTCATTCCTCTCTGCACATGCTCAGAATGAAGAAGGGGGAAAAAAATGGATTTGCCAGAAATGGACAGTTGGACCCCAACACTCTCTTGGCCCCAAAGAGTATCTGTATCATAACATAATCATAAATGGGAAAGAGATCTACGTAAGAAATTCATATCCCATAAATGGCAGAAGTCTGCTCAGAAGCTGAGCGGCCCCTATAACCATTGGGTCTATACTGTTTCACACAGCTGAGATCTGGTGGTAATGCCCAAGATCAGAGACATCCAACTGCAGATATTAACCCATTAGATCAGACCTGGGCAATGTATGGCCCGTGGGCCATATCCGGCCCCCTGACTGATTCAGTCCGGCCCACATAGCTTGACTAGGGAGGCGTGTCTTAGTGCCGGCAGGACAGTGCAAGAAGATGGAGACGTGTGGTGTGTGTCCTAACGTACTGAGAGGGGAGGGAGGGGGGATGTGAGATGCAGGGTGGAGAGTGTGTGTGTGTCTCAGTAACCTAGAGGCAGAGATGGAAGGGGGATGTTATACTGGGGTAGAGATGTAAGGGGAATGTTATACTGGGGTAGAGATGTAAGGGGAATGTTATACTGGGGGCAGATATGGAGGGGGAATGTTATACTGGGGGCAGATATGGAGGGGGAATGTTATACTGGGGCAGAGATGGAGAGGGGGCATGAAACAGGGGGAGAGATGGAGGGGGACATGAAATGGGGCAGATGAAAGGGGATATGAAACTGATAGAGAAATGGAGGGGGGACATGAAACTGGGGGTAGATGAAGGGGGCACTTAAACTGGGGGGACATTAAACTGGGCACAACTGGAGGGGGCATTAAACCGTGCAGGTAGCTGGAGGGGGACCTGCTTCTAGTTGCCCCCAGTTTAATGTCACCATCCAGCTACCCCTACGGTTTAATTGTTGCTTCCAGCTGCCCGAGTTTAATGTCCCCCTCTAGTTTCCACCAGTTTACACTGAGGCACCAGGAGAGGGACTTAATACTGTGGGGCAGTTGGAAGGGAACATTATAATGTGGGGACATATAATGTACGGGTGACTGTAGGAGGATTATACTTTGTGGGGGCACATGTAAAGATTATTGAGAATGGGCGGAGTCAGCGTAGAAGTGGGTGGAGCTAAATTTGCCACGGCATGCATGGCCCTCTAGAATAGTTTCAATTTCTTATGCGGCCCCATGGGAAAATTAATTGCCCACCCCTGCTACTACGGACGTAGCTTGAATTTGTTGCTTCTCCTCTCTTCATGTACAGACTATTTTAAGAAGGATGAAATAAAGGATCACGATTTTCAATGAACCACCGCTGCATTAGATCCTCTAATTCATTAAAAATCTAGTGACTGAATTCTTATGCAAGTACATATGTAACAAACTATACATCTACTTAATAATACAATATCAATAATATAATTATTTAGAAGTCTGTAACATTTTCTGACTATGACCCAAAGTTGGCCCCAACTCCGACCTCACAGCCTTGGTTGTTTCTGCTACCAAGAAGAAATCCATCATGAGTCTTAAAGACTCATCCAATTTCTGGGCATGTGACAATCATAGGTAGTATGTTAGGTTTAGAGCCATAGGTAGCCCTAGGTTTTCAGATGGGATTCCCATGGAGAAGGAGATATCAACTAGTCAGTTTACATACAGTCCAATAGGAGTCATTGAAATTTTGACTGGAGCCCATTTATTATGGTTATCATTGAGGGCCCCGAATGTCTGAATAACATGACCCTTCTGTGTTGTAAGATTTTGTCAAGAATTTCTTTAATAAGAAAACCTAATAAATAAATGAAACGTTACGTGATTAAATGTGACTGTGCCAATTAGTAAGATCTAAAATGAGACATCAGAAAGGCTCAGAGCAATGTCTTTCAACAGTAATATCAAGGGCCGAGACCAATTATAGGTGGAGCTGAACCCCAGAGGACTAAATAAAATGACATGAATCAGTACAAAAAAAGAAATGGAAGCAGCGCTTATGATACAGTGACACAGATACGGCTAGAAGAGTGTTACAGCTAAAATGTAAAACAAGCCATGAAAAGAGGTCATGGAAACAAGCTGAGATCTAAGATGGTGCTGGACCCTGTTATCTGCATTCATGACCCTTATGCTATGAAAAGAGCTGAACAGCAGTGAAGGCGACCGGCAGAACTGAGAATCCCCTCAATGAATCTCAAAAAGTAAATTGGAGTCTGGAATCTGTTACATTTCATTTACCATATATACAGTAGGTCTCAGTGGTTAGCACTGCAGCCTTGCAGCACTGGAGTCCTAGGTTCAAATCCTGCCAAGGGCAACATCTGCAAGGAGTTTGTATGTTCGCCCCGTGTTTGCGTAGGTTTCCTCCCACACAACAAAGACATACTGATAGGGAATATACTGTAGACTGTGAGCCCTATATGGGACAGTGACTGACAATATCTGTAAAGCGCTGCGGAATATGATGGCGCTATACAAGTAAGCATAATAAATACGTATGTATTAGGGCTTATTCACATGACTGCGCCTTGCACTTGGCCTTGAAGAAGTACGTTTTTCAGGGCTGAGGGTAATATGTTTTTGCAGATCCCACATAGACATGAATACAGCCTGGAAATCTGCAAGTACTATTTTTCTTAATGTATTGCTCAAACAGATCATTATAACAATGGTGTGAATAGCTCCATTAATGCCTACGAGGCCATGTTTATACAACAGCTAACACAAGGTCCGACAACCATGAATAAGGACTTAAAGGAAGTCATGAAAATAATGTCACTTGTACATTTATGAAGAACATAATATGTGGCAGATACATCCCTGGGCTGTTAAATAGCAACTATTCATAAATGCTTGGAGCAGCACCTACGAATGTTCATAGTCCTCGCCATTCAGCTGTTGTCAGAGAATCTCCACTATGATTGATATTGATGATATACCAGGGGTAGGCAACCTTTTCTGTTCGGCGTGCCGATTTAAATTAAAAAATCAAAGATGAGGTCATCGGAATGCCGAGGCAATAATTGTAAAGCTGACGACACCTACAGTAAAGTCACATAGTACAAACCGCAACATAGGGGTGTTGTCATACTGCGCTCCCAGCCACATGCGCTTACCACTATTTGCCTGGATACACATGTTCTTTTCCTTTAGAAGCAATGTAAGTACATGCGTAACCTACAATTAGTGGTAATGTATGTGACTGGGAGCAGAGTGAGGTCATACCTGTAAAGAGCTGACACACAATGTACCTGTATGCTCCATCCAGTCCTCGGCTGTTAGTAACTTCAGTATTCTGTAAGGGAGCGTTCACACTACCGTCGGTGTCCGACAGCTAGTGTCCGCTGCTAATGTCTGTTCAGAATCTTGTGCGGATATTAGTATCGGACACTAGCTGTGTCCGTGACATTTTGCATTGATTTAAATGGACACCGGGTGCGTTCTTTTACTGTCTGTGCCTGTCCTTAACTGTCCGTCCACAAAGATGTCCGACTTTTCAAGCGGACAGCAAAACCCGACATGTAGGTTTTTCTGTCCGCTTCAAAAGTCGGACATCTTTGGGAACGGACACTTAAGGACACCCACAAACAGTAAACGAACACACCCGATGTCCATTTAAATCAATGCAAAATGTCACAGACACAGCTAGTGTCCGATGCTAATGTCTGCACAAGATTTTGAACAGACATTAGCAGTGGACACTAGCTGTCGGACACCAATGGTAGTGTGAACGCTCCCTAAGTGAAACGCAGATTAATTTGTCACGTTTAGTTCCTGGCGGTGCAGTAACAGCAAAACCCCAGCCAGGAATTAATGGGTGTCACACTTTCAACAAAGAGAATGCACTGGTGCCCAGGAACTGGATTTGGCTTTAATTGCATCTAGTTACAGCGTCACCACCCAATAGAATCACACTAAGGCTGAGGCCCCACATTACAAAAATGCAGCTTTTTTATTGCAGATTTGGCTGCGTTTTTCTTTCCGTCAAAGCCAAGAATGGCTAGAAAACGAATGGGAAATATATAGGAAGCTTCTTATATGTCTCCCTCCTGCTCAATCCACTCCTGGCTTCGGCTAAAAAAAAACAGCAAAATCTGCAACGAAAAAAAGCTGTTTCTGCAACGTGGGGCTTTAGCCTAAGGCCCTCACGTTGTTGGAATGCAGCTTTTTTTGTTACATATTTTGCTGTGTTTTTCTGAGCCTAAGCCAGGAGTGGATTGAGCAGAAGGGAAACGTATAAGAAGCTTCCTATATATTTCCCATTCCTTCTGTAGCCATTTTTAGCTTTGGTTGAAATAAACCGCATCAAAATCTGCAACAAAAATGCTGCATTTCTGCGACGTGGGGCCTCAGCCTTAGGCCTCCTGCATACAAATGGCACAGATGTGGTTTTCACTGACCTATACATTAAAAATGAATTGACAAGGCTGCAAATGCAGACAGATATAGGGGATGTATAGGACAGATATAGGGTATGTATAGGACAGATATAGGGGATGTATAGGGCAGATATAGGGGATGTATAGGACAGATATAGGGGATGTATAGGACAGATATAGGGGATGTATAGGGCAGATATAGGGGATGTATAGGACAGATATAGGGGATGTATAGGACAGATATAGGGGACGTATAGGACAGATATAGGGGATGTATAGGACAGATATAGGGGATGTATAGGACAGATATAGGGGATGTATAGGACACATATAGGGGATGTATAGGACAGATATAGGGGATGTACAGGACACATATAGGACCTGCTCAATAGTTTTCAGCTCTTCAATTTGGCCCAGATACACAGCCACAAAAAGAATGGCTGTATATATGGGTCAATTGAAATATATAGGTCTGTACTTTATCCACAGTTGTAGATAAAGAGTCTGGTCATGTGCATTGCAGGTTACAACTCAATGTGCCTCATATTAATAGCAGTTAACCCCATCATGTCCCTCACATTAACCCCCTGTGTGTTTTACATAAAGGACACTGATATGTGAGACATATGGAGGTAATAAGTGAACATCTTCATTATATAGGTCCTTTATTAGTACCCCCATATGTCTCACACCTCAGTAACCCTTATGTGAGTCACACAGGGTTAATGTGAGGGACATGATGGGGTTAACTGCTATTAATGTGAGGCACATGGAGTTACTAAAACTAAATTAATAACCCCAAATGCCTGACATTAATGAGAATAGTTAGTAACACACGTACCTGGTGTTTTTACTTTCACTTTGCTTCCTCTCCTCAGGCTGCAGACGGCAGGAGCTCCTCCTCACATGTAGCAGCAGGTCCAGGGAGCCCTTATCCTGTGCAGTGAGAGGCTCACCTCTGATTGGTGAGCAGGGAGAGAAGGGGGCGTGTCCTACACCGCAGCTCTACCAGAGCACTGAAAGGACTCTCTCTCTCTCTCTCTCTCTCTCTCTCTCTCTCTCTCTCTCTCTCTCTCTCTCTCTCTCTCTCTCTCTTCTCTCTTCTCTCTCCTCTCTCCTCTCTCCTCTCTCTTCTCTCTTCTCTCTTCTCTCTCTCTCTCTTCTCTCTTCTCTCTTCTCTCTCTCATCTCTCCTGTGCCTTAAGGGAACCTGTCAGGGGGGTTTACACCCTAAGGCTAAGGCCCCACGGGACGATACGCAGGAAAAAAAAACGCAGCGGGAAGATCATGGTTCTTCCCGCAGCGCTTTCAACAGAAAGTTCACAGTTTTCCTTTGCAGACTTTCTGTTACCATTACATCTACGGGAAAGACCCCGGCGTTCGGTAGATATCATTAACATGCTGCGAGTTCCAAAACTGCACCGGTATTATGTCCCATAGTGGCCCCTGCACACGGTATGATGCCCCGTAGTGGCCCCTACACACAGTATTATATCCCATAGTGGCCCCTGCACACAGTATGATAACCCATAGTGGCCCCTGCACACAGTATTACGGTATATCCATACCTACCAACCGTCCCGATTTCCGCGGGACAGTCACGATTTGGGTGACATGTCCCACGGTCCCGGTTGGAGGGAGGTATGTCCCGATTTCAACTCAGATCTGCGTCCAGAGGACGCAGATCTGAGTTGAACATATGCGGATGAAGCAAGGAGCTGACACAGGTCAGCTCCTCGCTTCGCCGCTGCGCGCCTCTCCCTGACACATATGCGGCTGAAGCGAGGAGCTAACCTGTCAGCTCCTTGCTTCACCGCTGCCGCCGGTCTCGCTGACACATATGCGGCTGAAGCGAGGAGCTGACCTGTGTCAGCTCCTCGCTTCGCCGCCGGCTCCTGGCTTGTAGACGCGATGTGACACATCGATCAGCTCCTCGCTTCAGCCGCATATATGTCAGGGAGATCGGCGTCAGCGGGGAAGCGAGGAGCTGACACAGGTCAGCTCCTTCCTTCAGCCGCATGTGTCAGCGAGAGAGGCGCGCAGAGAGCGGCGAGGGAGCGGAGGAGAAGGTAAGTTTAATGTGGAGGTGGAAGGTGAATTTGGGGGCAGATGAAGGAGAGGACGGCATGACACTGGGGGCAGAGATGGAGAGGACAGCATGACACTGGGGACAGAGATGTGGGGACATGAATCTGGGGGCAGAGATGGGGGGACATGAATCTGGGGGAAGAGATGGGGACATGAATCTGGGGGCAGAGATGTGGGGACATGAATCTGGGGGCAGAGATGGGGGACATGAATCTGGGGGCAAAGATGGAGGGGACATAAATCTGGGGGCAGAGATGGAGGGGACATGAATCTGGGGGCAGAGATGGGGGGACATGAATCTGGGGGCAGAGATGGAGGGACATGAATCTGGGGGCAGAGATGGGGGGACATGAATCTGGGGGAAGAGATGGGGGGACATGAATCTGGGGGCAGAGATGGAGGGACATGAATCTGGGAGCAGAGATGTGGAGACATGAATCTGGGGGCAGAGATGGGGGACATGAATCTGGGGGCAAAGATGGAGGGGACATGAATCTGGGGGCAGAGATGGAGGGGACATTAATCTGGGGGCAGAGATGTGGGGACATGAATCTGGGGGCAGAGATGGAAGGGGGACATGAAACTGGGGGCAGATGAAGGGTGTATATGAAACTGGGGGAGAGATAGAGGGGGGACATATAATTTACGGGTGACTGTAGGAGGATTATATTAACATGAAAAATTAACAAGTGGGCAGAGTCAACACAAAAGTGGGTGGGGCTAAATTTGCCATGGCGCGCTACGTGCGCCGCACATTTTGTCCCTCTTTCAGTTCTTCAAAAGTTGGGAGGTATGTTATATCCCATAGTGGCCCCTGCACACAGTATGATAACCCATAGTGGCCCCTGCACACGGTATGATGCCCCGTAGTGGCCCCTACACACAGTATTATATCCCATAGTGGCCCCTGCACACAGTATGATAACCCATAGTGGCCCCTTCACACGGTATGATGCCCCGTAGTGGCCCCTTCACACGGTATGATGCCCCGTAGTGGCCCCTACACACAGTATTCTATCCCATAGTGGCCCCTGCACACAGTATTATTTGCGGTCGCAAAATTACGCGCGTTATACGCCCGTAACGACCCATTGAAATGAATGGGATCTGTTTTGAGCGCTCACATTCTGACACGTGTATACGTGCCAGAATGCATGCCCTAAACTCCGTATGAACTGGCCCTAACAGTGTTTTTTATGTTCCCTTACCTCCCCTAGGCCTCCAATCATTATACTCGAGGGTCTCAAAAGAAGGAGAAGCGACGGCGGCTGTGAGCAGGAGCCAGGATCGGTAAGTAAATAGAGCCTATTAAAAAAAAAAAAAAAAAAACGCCTAATGTCCCGGACCCTGTGGCAACCGCTACCGGTAGTTACGCCCCTGTTGGAGATGAAGGAGGAAGGGCACAGTTTGCCTAAACTGCCCAAGGCACCAGAAAATGGTGAGGACTTCATACCCTCATACTGAATAAAATTTAAAAAAAAAAAAAACTCATTCTACCTATATCACTGACCTGATAGATCTTGTAAAAAAAATTTCCTGTGTATTGCATTTTCTGATGCAAAGGAACTTTTCTTGTATACAAAATGAAGTGCGGCTCAGTTTCTTTTCTTTCTGCATGGTATAATGTGTTGACAAAAATTTTCCCATAACAAGTAGATCCACTTTGTTTAGTCCTCCCGTCAGTGCTGGAAGGTTTTTTTTCACATTAATTACTGTGCTTTTGCCATGTACATTAATTTACACATATTTATAGCTAATTGCCGTGTTCACTCAGATATATGCAAAGTTGATTGAGAACCTCCTAAATGCAGATTTCCACCACATCAAATTCCACCTGACCCCTTAAATCTTGGCAAAAATACAGATCTTTTTTGAGATAATAATCACAGATAGCAAGAGCTTCTGAGCTGCAATCAAAGCGAAGCAAACTTTGATGCTTTCAAATAAAAGCCACTGTGTGTTAGCAATTTACAACTCATAAATCAGTCGGCCAAAAAAAAAATTTGTAATGAGATTAGAACACCTGTAAACAATTCAGAAGAAAGGCACTAAATCCTGAGCCAATGAAAGAAAAGAGTTAATCCTTGATATGTCAAGACCAAAGTGAAGTGTCTATAGAGATTGGAGTGTTTTCTGTATATGACAAGCAAATCTAAGCATAAAAACACTTATAAGTTAAACACTGCTTTATATGGAATCTAAAATGGAAATTATTCTAAAAACCATAAATAAATCGCATTTTTAATCATTTACACAAATACAAGAAGAATCAATTAAACCTACATCACAAAATGTAATAGAATTTATCATGTGTTATGTCTTTTCTTGGACAACTTCTTTAGGCCAAATCTTAGGCTGAGGCCCCACGTTGCAGAAATGCTGCTTTTTTGTTGCAGATTTTGCTGAGTTTTTTTGAGCCAAACCTAGTAGTGGCTACAGAAGTAATGGGAAATATCTAGGACGTCCTTATACTTCTCCCTTCCTAGCTTTGGTTTAAGAAACCGCAGTAAAATCTGCAACAAAAAAGGCAGCTTTTCAGCAACGTGGGGCCTTATGGCCTGCTTCACATCTGCGTTCGGTATTCCATTCGAGGAGTCCACATGGGGACCCTCCAAACAGAATACTGAATGCATTGAGAAGCGGTGAGCAATTAAACCACACGGACACCCATAGACTATAATGGGGTCCGTGTATATTCCGCGCAGTGTCCGCACGAGTCATGCGCAGAGGAAAGTAGATCGTGAAGTACTTTTCTCTCCACATGTTCCGTACAGACGCCGCACAGAAAGTACATGGACCCCATTATAGTCTATGGGGTCCATGTGCTTTCATTGCTCACCGCTTGTCAATGCATTCGGTATTCTGTTTGGGGGGTCTCCAAGCGGACTTCCTGAACGGAATACCGAACGCAGATGTGAACCAAGGGTTAGCTTAAAAGGACTTGTAACCAGGTTTCAAAAGCCCAATGACATATATCATCTAATAGATCTAATAGGTAATGTCATCCTGAGCATGTTGGTGTTTTGTTTATCCAAATCCATTCAGAAAGTCCTGTTAGCGATTATTAGAAATGCGTAAACCTCACAAGATTCATTTTGAGCAATATTCAGGGGTTCAGTGTTTCAAGACAAATTTGATCAGCATAAACTGGAAGTGATATTATTATATTCTGGGGTCTCTCCATACACCATAATATAAAAGACGAAGTTCAGTGGAGGTGTGACAACATAATAAACACCTATACTCACCTCTCCTGGGCTCTCTCCTAGCGTCTGGCAATCCCTCAGTGTTCCCTTCCGGTCTCCTAGCTGACACCACACACTCCGGGAGAACACTACGGGATGTCCTATCATCATGACACTTTAATGTAAGGTGAGTATAGATGTTTATTGCCCACCTCCCCTTATTAAGTTCTGAGACCGCAGAGTATAATAGTGGCTTGTAGGTGATAAATCACTCCAAAGCTTTGAGTTCAAGTCAAGCCTGAAATTTAGGGATAATTCAGGTCAAATCTGGTTTGATTGAAACCGATTCACTGTTGCGATTCAGTGCTACCGCTCACTTTGCTAACACTAACAAGACTTATATCTTTGGAACTACTCAATGGATTTGGATAAACAGAGCACCAAAATACTCAGGGTGACAGCACCTATCAGGAGGTAAGTCATTGGGATTTTCTACTTGTGCTCAGAACTTTATATCTATAACCAGAGACACTCAATAAGGATGTCCACCTGCTTACCCTTAAGAAAGCTCTTAACTCTATACTTCACTTTATATATGCTTTAGATCAATTTGCAATAGTTCCTGGATGGCTGTTAGGGTCAGCAGTGCTTATTTAAAAAAAAAAAAAAAAAACTAAATAAACAAAAACCCTGCGGAGCCCTACTGGACTCTGAACCGCAGAAACACCCTGGTGTGAACACGGTCTGGCAGTGTCACTCAACCGGGTGTGCTCTGTTAAATCACAGAGACCTGTGCAGCTCAGAGCAGCCGCTACAACAAAACTGTCTAGCCAGAACTCCTGGACTAGACAGAGACCAACTAAACAGTGTGTGCTACCAGTTCCAAACAACAGACAAGGCAGCTTACTGCCCCGCCAACTATCAGTGTGATTCTGTCTCAGGGTAATTACTAACTAAGGCCAACTGAGGAACATTCACAGGAACCCATGCGTGCACGCACACATATTTTTTACAAATGAGGGTTGATATTAGAGCGCCGGGCATCCAAACCATCCTAGGAAGAAGGCGGGACCGATTAGAAGCCTAGGTGCTACAAGCCAGATGCCGATAGGCTGACACCATTGTCAATCAGCATGCCAGCAACCACGCCTATCGGCTGCAAAGGGAATTAACCCTAATGCTGGACTGGACCAAACTAGTGGAACAGGCTGCGACACTGATATCATGGCCACACCTGCTGCACAATCCTAACAATGACTCATAATAGATTACGATGACGTTTTAACGATATGTCCAAAACCCAAACATAAGCAGACCTAAACATATAGTTTCAAGCCTGCAACGAATACCTTACTTATGTAGGTATCAGCCATATATACCCTCCCTTAACTCAGTATATAAGTGGAAATATTATTTCTTCACAAACCATAAATTCAGGCAAGACTTACGATCTTCTGAAAGACAGCCCAACTATCTCACAGACGACATTTCTACTCTTTGGGTTCACTTATTCTCCCAACTGAACTCACCCCATAAAACAAACTTATTTCTTTTGACTAAATCCTAAACCAAGACAAAGCAGAAGCAATTCCTTAGCACTCCTCCATCTTGTGCCAAAGTGTTTATAAGCTGGCATCCAATCCATCTCCTCTCGGCTGTACCATCCCATCTTGAATTCCCATTAGGACAAAGCTGTAAAACACTTGCTTGATAGTAACAACAGAAACTTTTCACTCCACCTACATTTTCCAGGTTTGGACAATACTTGACCCTGGAAACAATCTTACATAAATTTAATCCCCAAGATAAGAAGCCCGTTGCTAACAAGTTTTCAATTTTTTAAGAAGGTTGACCAATAACAAACCAGTTTGTGCTTGCTTCAGCAGCACATATACTAAAATTGGAACGATACAGAAAAGATTAGCATGGCCCCTGGGAAAGGATAACACGCAAATTCGTGAATGAAATGTTAGCGTTTTCAGTGGACAAAAGACCTTCATCAGACCGGATTCCCAATGAATTTAGGAGAAGAAGCTGGAGCTAGATTTAGAAAATGTTCGGGTATACCGGTATGGGAAGTGTCTGTTCCTATAGCGGTATACCTGCATATTTTCTTTGTCTAGCTCCAGCTTCTCCTAAATTCAATGGCAAGCCGGTCTGATGAAGGTCCTTTGTCCACCGAAAATGTTAACAACATTTCAAGTCCTATTTTTGATCTAAAGAAGGAGGTTGACCACTATACGTATTATCAGTCTTCCAGAAAAGGCTATTATTTTTTACTATTGGCAGTGCTTGAGCCAGTAATTTTTCATGGCACTAGAACAGACACGATAGATTCTTTTCTATCCACATGGCAGCCCTGGAACACTAATCTTGATATCTCTTGTCTTCATCAGATGATAGATTTGTAGCACTACGCACTGGTCATATACCGCAACAACTTTCTGGTATATCTTATAAGTTTCTCACCTGTTCCTGGACGTCTTCGGGGTGCATCGTCCTACGCCTTAGGACTTGTAATAAGGCAACAGCCAAATAGTAAATCAAAAGGAAAATAGAAGACTGCTCCACCGTCAAGACTAAGTCCAATAAAATTTAGCTTTTAATCCATATAATTAAAATACAAGGATGATACAGGTAAGTGAAGAAACAAAGATACAATTTCTTATCTTTGTTTCTTCACTTACCTGTATCATCCTTGTATTTTAATTATATGGATTAAAAGCTAAATTTTATTGGACTTAGTCTTGACGGTGGACTGGTCATATACATTAATGCTCTTCTGGCCAATGGATATTCTTTGACACCCCCTATATACATGCAGGTCTCCTGAGTAGTGAGAGTGGAGTAAGCCTCTATGTCTGGTAGTGGCTTATCATTCCCGAGAACAAAAGGAACAGGCATATTGACATCTGCCCAGTCTTTATATTCTCAGACTTCTGATATCAGAAAGAACTGAGGCACCAACATACCATCAGAAATCTGTAAGTTTTCAATAAAATGAGAATTTGAAAGAAAGAAATCTGTAAGTTTGGTCTAGTTTATGGTGAGCTTTACGTTACACTTTATGAAAGTCTCATATTTACCGTACATCCCTATTTGCCACCTAAAAGTCATTATGGTCTTCTTACTATACCTTTCCTTCTCCTACAGCTCCCATAATAACAGATTTGGATATCCACATACTTATGATATTAAATGGACTTATTGTAACGGAACATGGGAAGAATATGCAAATCTGACTTCCATGATGTAATTAGGATGTCAGTGCCTCAAGAATGCACACCAATAGAGGGCGCTAACTGAGAATGTGCAAGTCTATCTTCCATGATGTAATTAGGAAGACAGAGCCTCAGTCATGCAGCCCAATAGAGGGCGCTCCCTTTAACATCATGCCGACCTTCTCAGAGGCTTTTGTTTGCAATGATGTTGGGATTTTACCAGGTACAGTCTCTCAGCCAAGGACAGCTGTTTCGATGTATTGCATCTCATCAGCTTGGCGCAGAGAGGACTGACCTGGCAGAGGTGAGAGGCTTAGACAGGGTTGAGGGGATATCGTCACTCCATAGGGAGAGACCACCATTTTGGTGTGTGGAGTCTTATTAAGCCATGAGCGCTCCACTGTGCAAAGGAACATGGGAAGAATATGCAAATCTGACTTCCATGATGTAATTAGGAAGACAGAGCCTCAGTCAAGCAAACCAATAGAGGGCGCTCCCTTTAACATCATGCCGGCCTTCTCAGAGGCTGAATTCAGCTTTCAAGCAGTGTATAATACCGCCAATGTCAGAGTTTATGGGGCTTTGTTAATAGAAGTTACCAGGATAATGATGTCTGATGTCACTAATAAGAGTTGTTACCTTGTAGTGTTGATATTTCTGTCTAATGTTCACTGCTATATGCAGTAGAGAAAGGCTTGAGAATTGGGCTGAAACATCCTCTGTTCATAAACTATTACGTAGTGGGGGCTGGGAGCCTTTTTTCGTACTCCTACGCTAAGGCTCCACATAGCAGGCCGCAACAAAAAAGAGCTGCGGGAAAAGTCAAAGCGGCAACACATTGTGTTTTTTCCCACAGCACTTTTCACAGAAACCTCTGCGGACTTTCTGTTTCCATTATACCTATAGAGAAACCGCCAGCATTTCCGTAGGTATAAATGATATGCTGTGATTTCCAAAACCACAACGGTTTTAGAAATTGCAGCATCTCCGCTGTGCGTGTTTTCCTGCAATGTGTGGATGGGATTAGCCAGAATCCCATTCACTTTGCAGGTACTGTAAAACGCAGCATTTTTGCAACGTGGGGCTTCAGCTGATTGCAGCAGTTTAACCCCTTGGATGTTGCAGTCAATAATGAAAATTATACATAGTCAAAAAGAAAGAAATAATATGATAAATTAGAAATGCAAACAAAAAGAGCGCTAAATTTAAAACATAAAAGAGTGATGGCTAAATTGCTATTTTTTTTTCCATTCCGTACAGAAGAGATAAAGGGATTTTCCAAGCTAAAATTATTGATAACTTATGCCTAGGGATAGGTCATCAATGTCAGATTGGCGAAGGTCTAGCACCTAGCACCCCTACCAATTAGATGTTCACAGCAGCTAATATACAATTCTTTCTACTGCCCAGACCAGGGTATTGCAGATATTGCAGATTAGCTCTAATTCACTTGAATGTGAGGGCAGTAATTTAGTTCAGCCATGGCACAGAGCTGCTAACAACTACTGATCATGGAGGTGCCGGGTATCAGAGTGACCAGGTAATTAGCAGTGCATGGAGGCTAGGGGAGCACATTTTAGAGACATGTGGGCAGCACGGTTGCTAAGCAGCCTTCCAGCACTGGAGTCCTGGGTTCGAATGCAACCAAAGACAACATCTGCAAGGAATTTGTATATATATTCTCTGTGTTTGCGTGGGATGACTCTGGGTACTCTGATTTCCTCCCACTGTAAAGACATTCTGATAGACAATGTAGATTGTGAGCCCTATATGGCAGTGATGGCAAACCTATGACACGCGGGCCAGAGAGGGCACGCAGAGAAACCTCTGCAGGCACGCGTGCGGTCACCCGGATCACTCACTAATGAGGAATCAGGTACAGGAGTACCCGTTAGTGCACGATTGCTGCTTTCAGCTGGCCACGCACTACGCGCAGCCTACACTGACTGCAGAGTGTGACCTCTGCACCGGCGCGGGTGTGATGACATAAGTCATCAGTGCCCGCAGTGAAAAGGAGAAAGAAATACTGGCGACTCTTCAGGTAAGTATATTTGTGTGTGTACTGTGTGGGGAAAGGCACTACTGTGGACCATTTCATGCTGTGTGGGGAGGAGGGCTACTGTGGACTATTTCATGCTGTGTGGGGAGGAGGGCTACTGTGGACCATTTCATGCTGTGTGGGGAGGAGGGCTACTGCGGATCATTTCATGCTGTGGGGGGAGGGGGCTACTGTGGACTATTTCATGCTGTGTGGGTAAAGGGGCTACTGTGGACCATTTCATGCTGTGTAGGAAGGGGGCTACTGTGGATCATTTAATACTGTGTGTGTGTGGGGGTGCTACTGTGGAGTATACAGGTATAATCCTTTGTGGGGGCCACTACGGGGCAGATTGTGCTGTGTGTGGGGGCCACTGCGGGGCAGATTACACTGTGTGGCGCCACTGTGGGGCAGATTGTACTGTTTGTGGTCCCTTCACTATTTATATCACACAGTATCTGTTTTATAGCAGACATGATATTAGTACACGCTGTGATAACATTGCACGGTAACTATAAAACAGATTCTGTGCGATGTGGGGAAGGAGGCTACTGTGGAGCATTTAATACTGTGTGTGGGGGGGCTACTGTGGAGTAAACAGGTATAATCCTTTGTGGGGGCCACTGTGGGGCAGGTTATACTGTGTGGGGCCACTACGGGGCAGCTTGTACTCAGGGGTGAAGCTACCTTTTTCGCCGCCCAAGGCGGACGACAGAAAGCCGCCCTCCCCCTCCCGGAGGAGGGGGCGGAGCGAATGGGGGCGGAGAGAAGGAGGCGTGGCAGAGCGGCGTTAGCAGGCAGGGAGAGGACCTGCTCTCTGCCTGAGCGTGAGGAGAGGCCGCTGGAGCAGAGCTGCGTCCACAGGGCCTCCCCAATCCACCGCTCGGTGACGGTGACGCTAAGCCAGTCCAGGACAGCTTGTCCTGGACTGGCTTAGGTAAGCCAAAATGCCGCCCTTCCCGGGGCCCTGGCATAGTGCCGTCTGAAGTGGTCGCTTCAGGTCGCCTCATGGGAGGTGCGGCGCTGCTTGTACTGTGTGTGGAGGCCACTACGGAGCAGATTGTACTGTGTGGGGGCCAATATGGGGCAGATTGTGCTGTGTATGGGGGCCACTGTGGGGCAGATTACACTGTATGGGGGCCACTGTGGGGCAGATTGTACTGTGTGGAGTTCCTTCACTATTTATATAACACAGTATCAGTTTGATAGCAGACATGATATTAGTACAGGCTGTAATCACATTGCACGGTCACTATAAAACGGATCCTGTGCGATGTAAGTAGTGAACATTAATTGTTCAAAAGTACCAAATGCAGAGACCTTTACCTTTCAGTACAAATCGGTAAAGCCCCATTCACAGGACTGTAATTTGAGGGTCCGCAATTGTGGATCCACAGAGTTTTAAGGTTAAATTTCCATATTGGTACTCCGCGATAGTTTATTGGGTTTTGGGTTGCAGTTTGGGCACTCGGTCTCAAAAAGGTTCACCATCACTGGTATATGGGATAGTGATTGACAATATCTGTAAAGCACTGTGGAATATGATGGTGTTACATACGTAAACAAAATAAAAAATAAATAAGGGGAGGTTCTATAGGTGGGACTCACAGTTATAGAATATTCTGTGGCTATGCTGTAAATGTATTTTGTTAGTGTTGGATTGGGGTGCCTAGAGCAACAGGATCGGACCACCAGTAAAATTCATTCACAGGGCCCACTTTGCACCTACATACAAATATTATCTGACACTTTCTTACCTGCTGTCTTGCCCCAGATTGTTTCTATCCTAGGGTCCTGTCAAAAGTCTGCTTTGAACAAGGGCCCTTTTAGCTCTTTGACCTGGGGATATCTGTTCTCAAAGAACCGACCTTAAGCAACATCAAGACAATACAAGATGGTTGGTGGCTAGGACCCCTGTAGCGTGATTTGGAAGTTGGTGCCCTGGGACAAAGGATATTGGTTGGCCTGACTCTACACCTAGATGTCATCTTAGCCGCCCAATGTGTCTACAGTATATGAAAATAAATTAGGCAGTTTCTTAATCCACCCAGTATATTATACTGACACATAGCCTGGTTGAGATGCTGTACATTGTCCTCAGAAAAGGACACGGGATGTCACAGGTAGTGATGACCCGTACCTTTCCTTTAGGCTGCTGATTGGCCTCAGCAGTCAAGTGCAGCAGGGACTTCCACCGGAAGAAAATGTCAGAGCAGCAGGATCGGACCCCACACTTGAAGTTCCCGGAGCACCTGGGACAGGTTTTTTTTTTTTTTCACCTTCCGTTGCCTCATATATATAAAAAAAAGTGGTTATCCTGGACAACCCCTGTAATGTTCCTAAGTCCATTCATGTTTTTAAGGTTGAGGACCCACGTTAAAAATGCAACTTTTTTTTGACCCAAAGCCAAAAATTGCTGCAAAAATAATGGGAAATATATAGGAAGTTGTTATACTTCTACCTTCTGCTCAATCCACTGTTGGCCTTGGCTCAAAAAACCGCAGCAAAATCTGAAAGAAAAAAGCTGCATTTATACATGGGGCCTCAGCCTAACACACTCTTTTTTATGGACATGACTGTGTATTATCTTGGATGCTCACAAAGAAAGAGGAATCGCCAAGTGGCACATTGTGAAATACAACCTCAGTAATGGGAAATTATTGTAGAAGGGCCAGATAGGCCCCTCACCATATGAGGTTGTGAAAAATCATAACAATCAACAGATTTTAGATTGCAGAATCCAATTTGGGCGTCAGTGAGCTTGTCCTACGTCAGTGGGGGTTGGGGGAATGGGTGTCAAATGATATAGGAACACCTGGGTGGGGAACTCATGAAAAGGCAGGACAGGACGCGCTCTTAGAAAGGCAAGATTCACAACCGCATGTAGTCAAACATGGATTCACTCTTTATTCACACATACCTCTAGGCCTGACAACAGGCAGAGTGGTGGGTAGGCTTACTTCTGTCACCACAGTGCATTTTTCAGTCCATTCCACCGGTACCCTCACTCACATTCCCCTCATTTGGAGTCCATGCTATCAGACTTTTCTGCCCACTCTCCTTACGTGTAGCCGTGATCTACCGTCCACTTGGCTCACCCTACCAATTTTTGAACCACTTCGCTTCTTGGCTTCCCCACTTTTTACCCAGCGAAATTCCTGCCCTCATCATGGGAGACTTTAACATCCCTATTGACACCCCTGTCTCCCCAGCTGTCTCACAGTTTCTCTCAATAATCACTTCTTTTGGTCTTTCACAATGTTCTTCTTCCGCCACACATGTAGATGACAACATGATTGATCTCGTCTTCCATCGACTCCTCACAGTTTCTAAATTTACTAACTCTTCTCTGCCGCTCTCTGGTCATAACCTTCTATCTCTCACCATCAGTGCTCTCTACCCTTCACAGGATACACCTACCCATCATACATATAGGAATTTGCTATCGACACCCAGTACCACTCAGATACTCTACAATCCTCTCTGTCCCCCATCTCCTCAATCTCCTGTCCCAATCTGGTCACCAGTCACTATAATGAAACCCCTAAAAATGCACTGGATGAGGTGGCTCCCCCCTCCACTCGTAAAGTCCCACATAGGAGGCAGCAACCCTGGCACACGCCACAGACACGTTTTCTTCAGCAGTGCTCTAGGTGTGCCGAACGTCTCTGGAGAAAATCACGTTCACCTGCAGATGTCCTCCACTTCAAATTTATGCTTAAAACATATAGTTCTACCCTTTACCTCGCCAAAAAAGCCTATTTCACCGCCCTCATCTCTTCTCTCTCCAACAACCCTAAAAGGCTTTTTGAAACTTTTCACTCCTTATTCCCAAAGTGCAGACGCCATTCACAGACATTAGTGCTGATGACCTGGCCACTTATTTCCATGATAAAATTGATAAGATCCGTCAGGTAATAACTGCCCAATCCCCAGGTGACATTGATTCCTACACCTACCATAGTACCGATCCTCTGACATACCATAATACTGATCCCCTCAACAACCGCACCTCAGACTGTCCATTCTCATCTTTTGAACCTGTTACAGAAGAGGAAGTCTCCCAGCTACTTTCTTCATCTCGCCCTACAACCTGCAGTAGTGACTAGAGATGAGCGAACACTAAAATGTTCGAGGTTCGAAATTCGATTCGAACAGCCGCTCAATGTTCGTGTGTTCGAATGGGTTTCGAACCCCATTATAGTCTATGGGGAACAGATACTCGTTAAGGGGGAAACCCAAATCCGTGTCTGGAGGGTCACCAAGTCCACTATGACACCCCAGGAAATGATGCCAACACCTCTGGAATGACACTGGGACAGCAGGGGAAGCATGTCTGGGGGCATCTAACACACCAAAGACCCTCTATTACCCCAACATCACAGCCTAACAACTACACACTTTACACACTCAATACCACAACTCTGACAGTAGGAAAACACCTTGAAACATGTGTATTTGGCACTTGCAGTGAGGAGAGCTTGTCACCAGCAGTGAATTTGGCCCTTGTAGTAAGTTGAGGTTGGCACCAACATTTGTTTTGAAAATCAGGGTGGATTGAGCCTCTAACCAGCAGAGTTTGGGCAAATTCATGGTGGAGGGAGCCTCTAAACACCCCAGTTTGGGCAAATTCATGGTGGAGGGAGCCTCTAAAAACCCCAGTTTGGACCAATTCATGGTGGAGGGAGCCTCTAACCAGCCCAGTGTGGGCAAATTCATGGTGGAGGGAGCCTCTAAAAAACCCAGTTTGGACCAATTCATGGTGGAGGGAGCCTCTAACCAGCCCAGTTTGGGCAAATTCATGGTGGAGGGAGCCTCTAAAAAACCCAGTTTGGACCAATTCATGGTGGAGGGAGCCTCTAACCAGCCCAGTTTGGGCAAATTCATGGTGGAGGGAGCCTCTAAAAAACCCAGTTTGGACCAATTCATGGTGGAGGGAGCCTCTAACCAGCCCAGTTTGGGCAAATTCATGGTGGAGGGAGCCTCTAAAAAACCCAGTTTGGACCAATTCATGGTGGAGGGAGCCTCTAACCAGCCCAGTTTGGGCAAATTCATGGTGGAGGGAGCCTCTAAACAGCCCAGTTTGGGCAAATTCATGGTGGAGGGAGCCTCTAACCAGCCCAGTTTGGACCAATTAATGGTGGAGGGAGCCTCTAACCAGCCCAGTTTGGACCAATTAATGGTGGAGGGAGCCTCTAACCAGCCCAGTTTGGACCAATAAATGGTGGAGGGAGCCTCTAACCAGCCCAGTTTGGACCAATTAATGGTGGAGGGAGCCTCTAACCACCCCAGTTTGGACCAATTCATGGTGGAGGGAGCCTCTAAAAACCCCAGTTTGGACCAATACATGGTGGAGGGAGCCTCTAACCAGCCCAGTTTGGGCAAATTCATGGTGGAGGGAGCCTCTAAACAGCCCAGTTTGGGCAAATTCATGGTGGAGGGAGCCTCTAACCAGCCCAGTTTGGACCAATTAATGGTGGAGGGAGCCGCTAAACAGCCCAGTTTGGACCAATTCATGGTGGAGGGAGCCTCTAAAAACCCCAGTTTGGACCAATTCATGGTGGAGGGAGCCTCTAAAAAACCCAGTTTGGACCAATTCATGGTGGAGGGAGCCTCTAACCAGCCCAGTTTGGACCAATTAATGGTGGAGGGAGCCTCTAAACAGCTAAGTTTGGACCAATTCATGGTGGAGGGAGCCTCTAAAAACCCCAGTTTGGACCAATTCATGGTGGAGGGAGCCTCTAACCAGCCCAGTTTGGGCAAATTCATGGTGGAGGGAGCCTCTAAACAGCCCAGTTTGGGCAAATTCATGGTGGAGGGAGCCTCTAAACAGCCCAGTTTGGGCAAATTCATGGTGGAGGGAGCCTCTAAAAACCCCAGTTTGGACCAATTCATGGTGGAGGGAGCCTCTAAAAACCCCAGTTTGGACCAATTCATGGTGGAGGGAGCCTCTAAAAAACCCAGTTTGGACCAATTCATGGTGGAGGGAGCCTCTAAACAGCCCAGTTTGGGCAAATTCATGGTGGAGGGAGCCTCTAAAAACCCCAGTTTGGACCAATTCATGGTGGAGGGAGCCTCTAAAAACCCCAGTTTGGACCAATTCATGGTGGAGGGAGCCTCTAAAAACCCCAGTTTGGACCAATTCATGGTGGAGGGAGCCTCTAAAAAACCCAGTTTGGACCAATTCATGGTGGAGGGAGCCTCTAACCAGCCCAGTTTGGACCAATTCATGGTGGAGGGAGCCTCTAAAAACCCCAGTTTGGACCAATTCATGGTGGAGGGAGCCTCTAAACAGCCCAGTTTGGACCAATTCATGGTGGAGGGAGCCTCTAAAAACCCCAATTTGGACCAATTCATGGTGGAGGGAGCCTCTAACCAGCCCAGTTTGGACCAATTCATGGTGGAGGGAGCCTCTAACCAGCCCAGTTTGGGCAAATTCATGGTGGAGGGAGCCTCTAAAAACCCCAATTTGGACCAATTCATGGTGGAGGGAGCCTCTAAACAGCCCAGTTTTGGCAAATTCATGGTGGAGGGAGCCTCTAAAAACCCCAGTTTGGACCAATTCATGGTGGAGGGAGCCTCTAACCAGCCCAGTTTGGGCAAATTCATGGTGGAGGGAGCCTCTAACCAGCAGAGTTGTGGGAAAGCAGGGTGGAGGGAGCCTCTAACCAGCAGAGTTGGTGGAAATCAGGGTGGAGGGAGCCTCTAACCAGCAGAGTTGGGGGAAATCATGTTGGAGGGAGCCTAGTATTAGCAGAATTGTGCAACGCTTATGGTGGATGAGTATGAGGATGCGGAGGAATTGGAGAGGTTGAGTACAGACATGGAGTTTCATGTTGGGGTGCTTTACACAGGTGGGCACAAAAATGAAGGCTCTATCCAGTGGTGGTTCATTTTTATCAAAGTGAGCCGGTCGGCACTCTCAGCTGACAGACGGGTGCGCTTGTCAGTGATGATGCCACCGGCTGCACTGAACACCCTCTCAGATAGGACGCTGGCGGCAGGACAGGACAGCACCTCCAAGGCATATAGGGCAAGTTCAAGCCACAGGTCCAACTTCGACACCCAATACGTGTAGGGCGCAGAGGGGTCGGAGAGGACAGGGCTGTGGTCGGAAAGGTATTCCCGCAACATGCGCCTATACTTCTCACGTCTGGTGACACTAGGACCCTCCGTGGCGGTACTTTGGCGAGGGGGTGCCATCAAGGTGTCCCAGACCTTAGACAGTGTGCCCCTCGTTTGTGTGGACCGGTGAGAACTTGGTTGCCTACTGGAGGAACTGCCCTCCCTGCCGCCAACGTCACATGCTGGAAACATCTCCATCATATTCTGCACCAATTGCCTGTGGCAAGCATTGATGCGATTGGCCCTCCCCTCTACCGGAATAAAAGACGAGATGTTGTTTTTATACCGGGGGTCAAGGATAGCAAAGATCCAGTACTGGTTGTCCTCCATGATTTTGACAATACGCTTGTCGGTTGTAAAGCACCCCAACATGAACTCAGCCATGTCTGCCACAGTGTTAGTTGGCATGACTCCTCTGGCCCCACCGGAAAGTTCAATCTCCATTTCCTCCTCATCCTCCATGTCTACCCATCCGCGCTGCAACAATGGGACGATTCGAAGTTGCCCGGAAGCCTCCTGTATCACCATCACATCATCGGACAACTCTTCTTCCTCCTCCTCCTCCTCCTCCATTAAACGCAGTGAAGCGGACAGATGTGTGGACCTACTCTCCAGCTGTGACGGATCGGATGCTATCCCTAACTCCTCTGTGTGATCTGAGTTATCCCTGATGTCAATCAGGGATTCTCTCAGAACACACAAGAGCGGGATTGTAAGGCTCACCATCGCATCCTCAGAGCTCACCCTCCTTGTGGACTCCTCAAAGACCCGTAGGATGTCACAAAGGTCTCTCATCCATGGCCACTCATGGATGTGAAACTGAGGCAGCTGACTTTGTGGCACCCTAGGGTTTTGTAGCTGGTATTCCATCAAAGGTCTCTGCTGCTCAACCACTCTATTCAACATCTGAAACGTTGAGTTCCAGCGTGTGGGGACGTCGCACAAAAGCCGGTGTTGTGGCACATGCAGGCGTTGCTGGAGAGATTTTAAGCTAGCAGCGGCTACTGTCGACTTGCGAAAGTGGGCGCACATGCGCCGCACTTTCACCAGTAGCTCTGGAACATTGGGGTAGCTCTTTAGGAAACGTTGCACCACTAGGTTGAAGACGTGGGCCAGGCATGGAACATGTTGGAGTCCGGCAAGCTCCAGAGCTGCTACCAGGTTCCGGCCGTTATCACAAACGACCATGCCTGGGCCCAGGTGCAGCGGCTCAAACCATATTGCCGTCTCATCGAGGAGGGCATCCCTCACCTCGGAGGCAGTGTGCTGTCTGTCCCCCAAGCTGATCAGCTTCAGCACAGCCTGCTGACGTCTACCAACGCCAGTGCTGCAACGTTTCCAACTCGTAGCTGGGGTCAATCTAACAGCGGAGGAGGAGGCGGTGGCGGAGGAGGAGGCGGTGGCGGAGGAGGAGGCGGTAGAGGAGGAGGAGGAGGGGGGTGTTCTTCTCGTGTCCCTGCCAGGAATGTTAGGCGGGGAGACGAGGTACACCGGGCCAGTTTGGGAAGCAGTCCCAGCCTCAACTACATTCACCCAGTGTGCCGTCAGTGAAATGTAGCGTCCCTGTCCGCATGCACTTGTCCACGCGTCGGTGGTCAAGTGGACCTTTGTGCAAAGCGCGGAACTAAGGGCCCGCCTGATGTTGAGTGACACGTGCTGGTGCAAGGCGGGGACGGCACACCGGGAGAAGTAGTGATGGCTAGGGACGGCATAGCGAGGTGCCGCAGTTGCCATCAGGTCCAGGAAGGCGGGAGTTTCAACAAGCCGGAACGCCAACATCTCCTGGGCCAGCAGTTTAGCGATGTTGGCGTTCAAGGCTTGCGCGTGTGGGTGGTTAGCAGTGTATTTCTGCCGCCGCTCCAATGTCTGAGAGATGGTGGGTTGTTGTAAAGAAACGCCTGATGGTGCCTTTGATGGTGCAGGAGAAGGAGATAAGACAGGACCAGGGGAGGATGAGGTAGAAGTCAACAAAGTGGCGGAGGCAGATGAAGTGGTGTCCTGGCTCGTCCTCTGGAGTGCATCGCCAGCACAGTCAGCAGTGGCAGTGGCAGAGGCAGTGGCAGAGGCAGTGGCAGTGGCGTGAACGGCAGGCGGCCTTTGTCCTGCCGTTGCTGCCTGCCACTGATTCCAGTGCTTGGATTCCAAATGACGGCGCATTGAAGTGGTGGACAGGTTGCTCTTCTCAGAGCCCCTAATCAATTTCGAGAGGCAAATTGTGCAGACAACACTATATCTGTCCTCGGCGCATTCCTTGAAAAAACTCCACACCTTCGAGAAACGTGCCCTCGAGGTGGGAGTTTTTCGGGGCTGGGTACGAACTGGAACATCTTGGGAGATTCCGGGTGTGGCCTGGCTTCGCCTAAGCTGCTGACCTCTGCCTCTGCCTCTAGCTACCCTTTTTGGTGCTGCACCTGCCTCAACATCCACACTACTTTCCCCGCTTGACATCCCCCCTGTCCAGGTCGGGTCAGTGTCCTCATCATCCACCACTTCCTCTTCCAACTCCTGTCTCATCTCCTCCTCCCACACAATGCGCCGGTCAACTGGATGCCCTGACGGCAACTGCGTCACATCATCGTCGATGAGGGTGGGTTGCTGGTCATCCACCACCAAATCGAACGGAGATGGAGGAGACTCTAGTGTTTGAGCATCTGGACACAGATGCTCCTCTGTTAGGTTCGTGGAATCGTGACGTGGAGAGGCAGGTTGAGGGACAATGAAAGGAGCGGAGAACAGCTCTGGGGAGCAGGGACAGTTTGGGTTATTGTTCTGTAAAGCTTCGGAATTTTGGGAGGAAGGAAGACAAGACTGTTGGGTAATAGGAGGAGAGGAGGCAGAGTCTGACTGGCTGCTGGACAATGTGCTGTAAGCGTTCTCTGACAGCCATTGCAAGACCTGTTCCTGGTTCTCGGGCCTACTAAGGTTTGTACCCTGCAGTTTAGTTAATGTGGCAAGCAACCCTGGCACTGTGGAGTGGCGCAATGCTTGCTGCCCCACAGGAGTAGGCACGGGACGCCCTGTGGCTTCACTGCTACCTTGCTCCCCAGAACCATTCCCCCGACCTCGCCCACGGCCTCGTCCACGTCCCTTTCCGGGAGCCTTGCGCATTTTGAATTCCTAGTTAGAAATTGGCACTGTATACCAGTAGTAAAAATTGTGGGTGCACGTAACCCCAATATATTCTTTGAATTACCAGTCAGAAACTGGCACTATATGGCAGTAGCAAGAAATGAGGGTATTTGTATTCCCAATATATTCTTTGAATTCCCAGTCAGACACTGGCACTATATGGCAGTAGCAAGAAATGAGGGTATTTGTATTCCCAATATATTCTTTGAATTCCCAGTCAGACAATGGCACTGTATACCAGTAGTAAAAATTGTGGGTGCACGTAACCACAATATATTCTTTGAATTACCAGTCAGAAACTGGCACTATATGGCAGTAGCAAGAAATGAGGGTATTTATAACCCCAATATATTCTTTGAATTCCCAGTCAGACAATGGCACTGTATACCAGTAGTAAAAATTGTGGGTGCACGTAACCCCAATATATTCTTTGAATTCCCAGTCAGACACTGGCACTATATGGCAGTAGCAAGAAATGAGGGTATTTGTATTCCCAATATATTCTTTGAATTCCCAGTCAGACAATGGCACTGTATACCAGTAGTAAAAATTGTGGGTGCACGTAACCCCAATATATTCTTTGAATTACCAGTCAGAAACTGGCACTATATGGCAGTAGCAAGAAATGAGGGTATTTGTATTCCCAATATATTCTTTGAATTCCCAGTCAGATAATGGCACTGTATACCAGTAGTAAAAATTGTGGGTGCACGTAACCCCAATATATTCTTTGAATTCCCAGTCAGACACTGGCACTATATGGCAGTAGCAAGAAATGAGGGTATTTGTATTCCCAATATATTCTTTGAATTCCCAGTCAGACAATGGCACTGTATACCAGTAGTAAAAATTGTGGGTGCACGTAACCCCAATATATTCTTTGAATTACCAGTCAGACACTGGCACTATATGGCAGTAGCAAGAAATGAGGGTATTTATAACCCCAATATATTCTTTGAATTCCCAGTCAGACAATGGCACTGTATACCAGTAGTAAAAATTGTGGGTGCACGTAACCCCAATATATTCTTTGAATTACCAGTCAGAAACTGGCACTATATGGCAGTAGCAAGAAATGAGGGTATTTGTATTCCCAATATATTCTTTGAATTCCCAGTCAGACAATGGCACTGTATACCAGTAGTAAAAATTGTGGGTGCACGTAACCCCAATATATTCTTTGAATTACCAGTCAGAAACTGGCACTATATGGCAGTAGCAAGAAATGAGGGTATTTGTATTCCCAATATATTCTTTGAATTCCCAGTCAGACAATGGCACTGTATACCAGTAGTAAAAATTGTGGGTGCACGTAACCCCAATATATTCTTTGAATTCCCAGTCAGACACTGGCACTATATGGCAGTAGCAAGAAATGAGGGTATTTGTATTCCCAATATATTCTTTGAATTCCCAGTCAGACAATGGCACTGTATACCAGTAGTAAAAATTGTGGGTGCACGTAACCCCAATATATTCTTTGAATTACCAGTCAGACAATGGCACTGTATACCAGTAGTAAAAATTGTGGGTGCACGTAACCCCAATATATTCTTTGAATTACCAGTCAGAAACTGGCACTATATGGCAGTAGCAAGAAATGAGGGTATTTGTATTCCCAATATATTCTTTGAATTCCCAGTCAGACAATGGCACTGTATACCAGTAGTAAAAATTGTGGGTGCACGTAACCCCAATATATTCTTTGAATTACCAGTCAGACAATGGCACTGTATACCAGTAGTAAAAATTGTGGGTGCACGTAACCACAATATATTCTTTGAATTACCAGTCAGACACTGGCACTATATGGCAGTAGCAAGAAATGAGGGTATTTGTATTCCCAATATATTCTTTGAATTCCCAGTCAGACAATGGCACTGTATACCAGTAGTAAAAATTGTGGGTGCACGTAACCCCAATATATTCTTTGAATTACCAGTCAGAAACTGGCACTATATGGCAGTAGCAAGAAATGAGGGTATTTGTATTCCCAATATATTCTTTGAATTCCCAGTCAGACAATGGCACTGTATACCAGTAGTAAAAATTGTGGGTGCACGTAACCCCAATATATTCTTTGAATTACCAGTCAGAAACTGGCACTATATGGCAGTAGCAAGAAATGAGGGTATTTGTATTCCCAATATATTCTTTGAATTCCCAGTCAGACAATGGCACTGTATACCAGTAGTAAAAATTGTGGGTGCACGTAACCCCAATATATTCTTTGAATTCCCAGTCAGACACTGGCACTATATGGCAGTAGCAAGAAATGAGGGTATTTGTATTCCCAATATATTCTTTGAATTCCCAGTCAGACAATGGCACTGTATACCAGTAGTAAAAATTGTGGGTGCACGTAACCCCAATATATTCTTTGAATTACCAGTCAGACAATGGCACTGTATACCAGTAGTAAAAATTGTGGGTGCACGTAACCACAATATATTCTTTGAATTACCAGTCAGACACTGGCACTATATGGCAGTAGCAAGAAATGAGGGTATTTATAACCCCAATATATTCTTTGAATTCCCAGTCAGACAATGGCACTGTATACCAGTAGTAAAAATTGTGGGTGCACGTAACCCCAATATATTCTTTGAATTCCCAGTCAGACACTGGCACTATATGGCAGTAGCAAGAAATGAGGGTATTTGTATTCCCAATATATTCTTTGAATTCCCAGTCAGACAATGGCACTGTATACCAGTAGTAAAAATTGTGGGTGCACGTAACCCCAATATATTCTTTGAATTACCAGTCAGAAACTGGCACTATATGGCAGTAGCAAGAAATGAGGGTATTTGTATTCCCAATATATTCTTTGAATTCCCAGTCAGACAATGGCACTGTATACCAGTAGTAAAAATTGTGGGTGCACGTAACCCCAATATATTCTTTGAATTACCAGTCAGAAACTGGCACTATATGGCAGTAGCAAGAAATGAGGGTATTTGTATTCCCAATATATTCTTTGAATTCCCAGTCAGACAATGGCACTGTATACCAGTAGTAAAAATTGTGGGTGCACGTAACCCCAATATATTCTTTGAATTACCAGTCAGAAACTGGCACTATATGGCAGTAGCAAGAAATGAGGGTATTTGTATTCCCAATATATTCTTTGAATTCCCAGTCAGACAATGGCACTGTATACCAGTAGTAAAAATTGTGGGTGCACGTAACCACAATATATTCTTTGAATTACCAGTCAGAAACTGGCACTATATGGCAGTAGCAAGAAATGAGGGTATTTATAACCCCAATATATTCTTTGAATTCCCAGTCAGACACTGGCACTATATGGCAGTAGCAAGAAATGAGGGTATTTGTATTCCCAATATATTCTTTGAATTCCCAGTCAGACAATGGCACTGTATACCAGTAGTAAAAATTGTGGGTGCACGTAACCCCAATATATTCTTTGAATTACCAGTCAGAAACTGGCACTATATGGCAGTAGCAAGAAATGAGGGTATTTGTATTCCCAATATATTCTTTGAATTCCCAGTCAGACAATGGCACTGTATACCAGTAGTAAAAATTGTGGGTGCACGTAACCCCAATATATTCTTTGAATTACCAGTCAGACACTGGCACTATATGGCAGTAGCAAGAAATGAGGGTATTTATAACCCCAATATATTCTTTGAATTCCCAGTCAGACAATGGCACTGTATACCAGTAGTAAAAATTGTGGGTGCACGTAACCCCAATATATTCTTTGAATTACCAGTCAGAAACTGGCACTATATGGCAGTAGCAAGAAATGAGGGTATTTGTATTCCCAATATATTCTTTGAATTCCCAGTCAGACAATGGCACTGTATACCAGTAGTAAAAATTGTGGGTGCACGTAACCCCAATATATTCTTTGAATTCCCAGTCAGACACTGGCACTATATGGCAGTAGCAAGAAATGAGGGTATTTGTATTCCCAATATATTCTTTGAATTCCCAGTCAGACAATGGCACTGTATACCAGTAGTAAAAATTGTGGGTGCACGTAACCCCAATATATTCTTTGAATTCCCAGTCAGACACTGGCACTATATGGCAGTAGCAAGAAATGAGGGTATTTGTATTCCCAATATATTCTTTGAATTCCCAGTCAGACAATGGCACTGTATACCAGTAGTAAAAATTGTGGGTGCACGTAACCCCAATATATTCTTTGAATTACCAGTCAGAAACTGGCACTATATGGCAGTAGCAAGAAATGAGGGTATTTGTATTCCCAATATATTCTTTGAATTCCCAGTCAGACAATGGCACTGTATACCAGTAGTAAAAATTGTGGGTGCACGTAACCCCAATATATTCTTTGAATTACCAGTCAGAAACTGGCACTATATGGCAGTAGCAAGAAATGAGGGTATTTGTATTCCCAATATATTCTTTGAATTCCCAGTCAGACAATGGCACTGTATACCAGTAGTAAAAATTGTGGGTGCACGTAACCACAATATATTCTTTGAATTCCCAGTCAGACACTGGCACTATATGGCAGTAGCAAGAAATGAGGGTATTTGTATTCCCAATATATTCTTTGAATTCCCAGTCAGACAATGGCACTGTATACCAGTAGTAAAAATTGTGGGTGCACGTAACCCCAATATATTCTTTGAATTCCCAGTCAGACAATGGCACTATATGGCAGTAGCAAGAAATGAGGGTATTTATAACCCCAATATATTCTTTGAATTCCCAGTCAGACAATGGCACTGTATACCAGTAGTAAAAATTGTGGGTGCACGTAACCCCAATATATTCTTTGAATTACCAGTCAGACACTGGCACTATATGGCAGTAGCAAGAAATGAGGGTATTTGTATTCCCAATATATTCTTTGAATTCCCAGTCAGACAATGGCACTGTATACCAGTAGTAAAAATTGTGGGTGTATATAGCCCCAATTCTATTGCTAGGGGACTTGCAGGGTATTTCTGGGGTGACGGTGGGGGGGCACACCGTTGGAACGGGTATCGGGGTATATATCGGGTATACGGGAATACAATGACAGTGTATTCCATTCAGGATCCTGGGAAAGCTGGGTTGCGGCGATTGAGCCCGTCAGTGCCACGTTACACTGACAAGCTTCTCCCTGGAATTTAGCTCTTACAAGAGCTGTTGTGGTTGTCTTCTCCTTCCTATCCTAGCCTGTCCCTGCCTACCCAGAATCTAAGCCCTAGCTAGCTGGACGGAAACCTCCGTCCTCGGTGAATTGCAAGCTCAGAATGACGCGAACCTGGGCGGCGCTGTTCTTTTAAATTAGAGGTCACATGTTTTCGGCAGCCAATGGGTTTTGCCTACTTTTCTCAACGTCACCGGTGTCGTAGTTCCTGTCCCACCTACCCTGCGCTGTTATTGGAGCAAAAAAGGCGCCAGGGAAGGTGGGAGGGGAATCGAGTAATGGCGCACTTTACCACGCGGTGTTTGATTCGATTCGAACATGCCGAACAGCCTAATATCCGATCGAACATCAGTTCGACTGAACACTGTTCGCTCATCTCTAGTAGTGACCCCTTCCCCTCACACCTTCTCCAATCTCTGCCGCCTGCTGTCACGACTTACCTTACTAAAATATTTAACCTCTCTCTCTCTCTTCTGGAATTTTCCCATCCTCTTCCAAGCATGCTGTCATAACCCTGCTATTGAAAAAGCCCTCCCTGGACCAGTCTCTAACCTCCCCTTCATCTCTAAAATCTGGTCTATTCTTGTTTAATCCGCTATCTCTCTTCTAACGCTCTGCTTGACCCCTTACAATCTGATCTTCGCGCTCTGCACTCTACTGAAACGGCTCTCACAAAAGTCTCCAATGATCTCCTGATGGCTAAATTTAATGGTGACTTCTCTCTTCTTATTCTTCTGGACCCCTCTGCAGCTTTTGACACTGTTGACCATCGACTCCTCCTCACTATGCTCCACTCTGTCGGCCTCAAGGACACTGCGCTCTCTCAAACTGCACGTTCAGTGTATCATTTGCAGGCTCTGTTTCTCCCCCTCTTTCCCTTGTTGTTGGGGTTCCTCAGGGCTCGGTCCTCGGCTCCCTGCTCTTCTCTCTCTACACAGCCCCCATTGGACAAACCATCGCCAGATTTGGCTTCAGGTACCATCTTTATGCTGATGACACCCAATTATACACATCTTCCCGTGACATCACCCCTGCACTAATACAGAACACAAGTGACTGTCTCTCTGCTGTCTCTAATATCATGTCCTCGCTCTATCTGAAACTAAATCTCTCTAAGACTGAACTACTATTGTTTCCACCATCTAACAGATCTGTCCCTGATATATCCATTGTAGTCTCAGGCCTTACTATAACTCCTAGGCAGCAGGCCCGCTGCCTCGGGGTCATGTTTGACGCAGACCTTTCCTTCACTCCCCATATCGAATCACTCGCACGTTCATGTCACCTCCACCTCAAAACCATCTCCAGAATACGCCCTTTCCTTACTAGAGATACATTACAGACACTTATTGTCTCTCTGATTCATTCTCGCCTTGACTACTGTAACTCCTTACTAATCGGTCTTCCTCTTACTAAACTCTCCCCTCTGTAGTCTATTCTGAATGCAGCGGCCAGGCTCATCTATCAGGCTAGACGCTACAGTGATGCCTCCGGTCTGTATCAGTCGCTACATTGGCTGCCTATTCATTATAGAATAAAATATAAAGTTATCACTCTCATCCACAAGGCTCTCCATAATGCCGCACCTCCCTACATTTCCTCCCTCATCTCTGTCTACCGCCCAACCCGTGTTCTCCGCTCACTCAATGACCTAACACTTACTGTACATCCTCTATCATCAGACCATCCTACGCTCGTATACAAGACTTCTCCCGAGCTGCACCACTTCTCTGGAATGCTCTACCCCGGACAATCAGGATAACTCCCAAGTTCTACAGCTTCAAGCACAAACTTTTCAGACAGGCCTATCACAATTCCTAAAGTAAACCCTTCTGTAGCATAATTAGAATCCCTAAAATTTAAACCCTCCTCTGTTCCAGCTGACACATTTCCCCACATGATATGATGCCATTTCAGGCTAACTTTATATATCCAGGCACCATCCATATGTTACAGGACACGACTGGTGACTGCTCATAAAGCTTTATGTTTGGTAATGACAGTAACCTCTATTACAAAATTGTCTGACCACCGTATAAGCAATGTTACCTCCGATGCCGCCCCTGCTACCTCGTGTCACCCCCTCTACCTCATAGATTTTAAGCTCTTGCGAGCAGGGCCCTCAGTCCCATTGTGTGCAATGACTTTCTTTGTAATGTATCTTTTTGTCTGTATTTGAACCCTACAAATTGTACAGCGCTGCGGAATATGTTGGCGCTATATAAATAAAATGTATTATTATTATATTACTATTATTGAAAAATCAGACACAACGTGTTTCGGGACCATCGTCCCTTTTTCAAGTGCATAAAATGATTCGCTATAGAATGTTTCTGTAGGTAGGAGGTCCTAAGACGTGCTGTGACTAATTTAGGAATAAAGAGTGAATCCATGTTTGACTACATGTGGTTGTGAATCTTACATATTTAAGTGCGCGCCCTGTCACGGATTCCCCACCCAGGTGTCCCTATATGTGTTCACATCTACGCCCGAATTCTAATCCCCATTCTACATTTTTCAGACAGAAACTGCGCAGAGCCCATTGTAGTCTATGGGGTCACAGGTTTCCGTGGACCACTGTTTCAGCGGATTGGGTTTCTGTTTTTCAGGTCCGGATGCGGCAGATGTGAGCCTAGTGTACCCCGTCTACAGGGCTGACAGACTCCCCTCAAAGAAGAAAATGCCTCAAAATCCCCCCAAACTCCAAGTAAATGTGAAACGTGTCACATACAGAACATGTATAAGGAGCTGGCAACAAACGTGCTTGTATATAATAATAATAATAATAAAAAAAGTTTTACAGCCCCCTCCCCCAATGTGCACTACAAACACCAGCCAGGCCAGACCCTCCAGTCACATTAGTGTAATAGGAGCAGTGACATGACTGGACGTTATTCACAAGGCTGCGGCTTCTCTCGCTCACAGCCGCCCTGTACGTCCCCTGTAATAACCGCACACGTTCTGTTCTCAGTGTACACGGCGCCTTGAATAGCGGGGGGCGTGGCCAGAGGATCGGTCTCCTTCACAGCGCCGCCCCTTTCACGACGGACCGCGGAAGTTCTGCTTGACGTCATCCCATCTACTTCCGGTGTGTAAGTGCGTAACGTGATCGCGCCGTGGCCTAGTCTTCTTCCCCGGCGTGTAACATGGGAGTCCCGGCGTTCTTCAGATGGCTAAGCCGCAAGTACCCGTCTATTATCGTGCACTGCGTGGAGGAGAAAGTAAGTAATGAGGCCGGGTATGAGGCCTTGTATGGCCCTGCGCCGCACCATGCTGCAGTCCTCTCAGCCTTGTATGGTCACCATGCTGCAGTCCTCTCTGCCTTGCTGCACCATGCTGTCGTGTCGGAATGACCCTGAGAGAGCAGCCAGTGAATACACTACTGTAGTCAGAGAGGTGATCTATATACCTGTATACTGGGCCGTATATGGCAGCCCTAGGTGTGTGTATTCGGTCCGTATACACACCTGTTATTTCTCAGGTAAGCAGTAATGGCCTGTATGCAGTTTATACTACTTGTGAGAAAAACATCAGGTCATTCCAAAAATGGGGGAGGGGCCAAACTATTTCCCTTATTCCCTGTGTGTGTATATAAAATGACTGCACTTATATCACATTATAGGACCAGCGCCGCAGCGGACAGTCTCTCTTAGGTCGGGGCCCACTGTGGCGTAAACGCTACAGGGAAAAAAACGGTGTTTTACAGTCACAACATAGTGGATGGGAATTTAGCGACCCTCATCGTCTCTTTGCGGGAAAAATGCAGAGGACACATTGTGATTTGCGTTTTGGAATTTGCAGGATGTCCATTATACACATTGGGGTCAGGGGTTAGCACTATAGCCTTGCAGTGCTGGAGCCCTGGGTTCACATCCTGCCAAGCAGTTTGTATGATCTCCCTCGGTCTTTGTGGGTACTCTGGATTGCGATCCCTATATGGGACAGTGTCTGGAAAGCGCTGCGGAATATGATGGCGATATAAAAATAAGCTAAATAAATACCTTAGGAAAACGTGACAGTTTCCCTATAAGGTATAATGGAAGCGGAAAACTTGTAGAGGAATCCTCTGCAGACTTTATGGAAAAACCGGAATGCATTGTGGCAGCACTTTTTAGCTGTGGGATAGTACGTGGGACCTTAGCCTTAAAGTGTTACTCCGTTTCATTAACCCGCCCCGCTATTGTGTTGTGGTGGGATTTTTGTAATATATTTTATTCCCTTAGCATAGATCTAACTAAGCAATCCAGAGGCTTTATATTGTATATACCTGTACTCAGTGCAGCACATGGAGATGAAGCACTCGCCATAGGGGGGCAGGTCAATTCAAATGGCTGTTTCTCTGGTTCTATACCACCTATAAGAATGGTTCTGGTACCGTAAGAAAGCTGAGATTCTGAGTTCATGCAGAATAAAAAAAATGAAGTAGTTCTGATTGATTGTTTTTAATTAGTGACATCTCCATTTCTGTTATAGCTACTTAATACCATTTGAAATAATCATCTCCTTTTGGCAAATGCTGTCTGCAAGTTTGCAATCTAACTGTGTACAGAATTTCCTTAGTAACAGCTCAGTTAGAGGGTTTCTAAAGAGAATGACATCCTGTTTTATAATTAAGGAATTTAGGGTAATAAAAGTTATATTACAAAAATGTTCAACCAACATCCGTGACATTGTAGCAAAAAAAAAAAAAAAAAAAAAGTTACTTTAAGGCCATGGCTACACGGTGACTTTATACACCTAACCAGAGATTTTTGTGCCGACTGTCTCCTTTACCAGTATAAGTAAATGAACTCTGCTGGATTTTTATTTTTTTTTTGCAACTGGAAATCGCAGCTGTAACACCCTTGGGGTTGCAGTGCAAGTCTACTCCCATTGGTGAGGGGGTGCAGATTGGCGTAGCAAGTTTTGGCTATCGGCCAAAGTCTCCCGGACATTCTGGGGGCCTCTGTGTGTAAACGCTGTTTTGACCACAAACCTCAGGCAGTGTTTAGTAACGTGCTTTATGTGACACACTTGGAGATGTGTTTGGAACGGTTGCATGGTTTTATGTACTTACAGGATGTGATTTTATTAGCCTGTCAGCAGGTTCTGTGGATTTTCGGTTATCTTTGAGAGAGAATATAAGGGTTGGTTCACACTAAAGTGGTTTCATTTCTGCTGGTCTCCTCCCTCACAGGATGAAAGTAACAGACATTGCAAGTCAAATGCAGATGGATCCTTCCCCATAGTGACTGCTTGCATTCACCCATGTTTAAAAAAAAATATGATGGAAGTTTTTTGTCATGCTTTTCTACTTTTGTGATAGAAGAAAAAACTCTTCATGCAAAACTTTCTTCTGTCAGAAAAATAAACAATCTGGATGGATGCTGGAATGGACGCTACAACTATTTAAAGGGGTTGCCTGTGGAATATTTAATGGCTTGCCTGGTCCCGGGGATTCCAGTGACATCATAACCAGGTCATGTGATATGAGGCAGCATTCGGCTCCCCAGGTTCCTCTGAGGAGGAGAGGGCAGGTGGAGCGGACTGGAGAGCAGGATGCTGCCTCAGATCACATGACCCAGGGTCGTGATGTCGCCATCCATTCCTGGGACCAGGTAAGTGAATAAATACTTCCCAGACAAGCCCTGTAATGTCGGATTCTGTCCTCCTATGATAGATGACCTCAACAGACTGTAATATCAGTAGTGTGCATATAGTGTGTAAAGTGCTGCAGAATGTTTTCTCTATATACAGCAAAAGAAAAATATCGTCTCCTGTCAGAGGTGGAGGATCGAATTGGACTGAAGTCTGCTGCAATAATCTGGCAGAAGTTTACATTAGAAAGTCCATGCATACATAAACTCGTGCAAGTGGATTTGGTAGGGCTGTGGAGTCGATGGGCCAGACCAATCCTTACTCCTGTATAAATGGCTGACAAACTTGGCCAGTCAGAAAAAATATAGATTATCAAATTCCTTAAAAAAAAAAAAAAGTGATTGATTCCTATGGAATGAATATATAGGAGACTGTGTCTAACTGTACAATATTAAGGGGGTTGTCCCAGAGTTACCTGCAGCTGGAAAGAGGCCAGGAAAGGTAAAAAAACCCAAAAAAACCCCTGATACTTACCTGTCCCCGGGACTCCATCAAGGACAGGGTAGTGTGTTTTTGTTTTTTTTTTTGTTTTGTTTTGTTTTTTCACCTTCCTGTCCTCCTAGCAAAACCCTGTTATCCCCGGACCACCCCTTTAACAATTGTATAACACATTAATTATTTTATTTTGAAGTCAGAGTTGGTAACTTTTATCTGACTAGCCAAAATAGTTCACACCGTGGAAACCAAATTCTGCATGTGAACTTTCCACGCGGCTAACTGCAACCGGATGCCGATGCAGTGCCCAAACATCCCGTCGTGGCATTCCGCTCCTGATTTGGCCCGAATGAATGGGAAAATCAGGAGGGAGTCTCGCGCCACAGAATCCACTGGAAGAAGTGGCATATTGTTTCTTTTTTCCGCTAGTGGGGAAAAAAAAAAAAAAAAAGCGAGCGGCTCCTATTGAAGTCAATGGGAACCTTTTTTGCAAGAGGATTCCGCGTCAAAATCCACCTACAAAAAACTGTGTGAACTAGCCCTGAGACTCCACAGCCCTGGATTTTCCAAGCAGTTGCCACCTGTGGTTGGCTTGTTCTCAGGTATAACTGAGTCGGCTAGAGGTGGTACAGCAGCTATTGTTTTGGTGAACTATACGTGGTGTATGGCAACCTTAATCCCTTCCCTTTAAGTTCAGCAACTGAGGATGGGTCATATATTATACACTGATGGAAAACCTGACATTTATGTGCATGGAGCCTAAAAGTAATGGCTGAGACTAGACTGTCATTACATTACATGGCTGCTGTAAGGGTGAATTCACACTGAGTAAACGCTAGCTTATTCTGAACGTAAAACACGTTCAGAATAAGCGGCGTCTAAAGCAGCTCCATTCATTTCTATGGGAGCGGGGATACGAGCGCTCCCCATAGAAATGAATGGGCTGCTTCTTTCACTCCGTGCAGTCCCATTGAAGTGAATGGGGAGTGCCGGCGTATACGCTCCGGCATGAGCAGAGCTTGCCGTATACGCCAGCACTCCCCATTCACTTCAATGGGACTGCTCGCAGTGAAAGAAGCAGCCCATTCATTTCTATGGGGAGCGCTCGTATCCCCGCTCCCATAGAAATGAATGGAGCTGCTTTAGACGCCGCTTATTCTGAACGTGTTTTACGTTCAGAATAAGCTAGCGTTTACTCAGTGTGAATTCACCCTAAAACAGGTGGAGTGGAAACAGAAGCAGTTAGTGCGCTCACATGAGTGCTGCGGGCTCATCCTGATGTCAGACTCTCTTTATCCTATAGATGGCTCACGAGTAGTAAATGAACATGTTCCATTGACTTCTATGGGGCTGCTGGAGGTTGTAGTTCAGACACTATATCCAATGAAAAATCCTAAACTATTACATGCTGTTGATATGCATATGGTGTAACATGATAGTTTAGGTGCAGTTTGAGAGTATTGTCTAAAGTATATTATACCAAAGTATTGATAGATTTCTGGTGTTAGATCGGCAGCTCATGTCGGATAGGTGATGTCATAACTAGAGATGAGCGAGTAGGTATTCGAACAAATACTACGGTATTCGAAATACTCATACTCGATCGAATACCACTCCTATTCGCAGTAAAGATTCGATTCAGAACCAGCGTTGATTGGCTGAATGCTATACAGTGTATAGCATTCGGCCAATCAACGCAGGTTCTGCAGGAGGGATGCTTTAACCGGTTAAGGACCAGGCCCAAAAGTATGTTAAAGACCAGGCCTCTTTTTTCAAAACTGACATGTCACTTTAAATGGCAATAACTTTGAGACGCTTTAACTTACGCAAATGAATTTGAGATTGTTTTCTCGTAACACATTATACTTCATGTTAGTGGTAAACACTAATCAATATTTTTGCATTTATTTATAAAAAAGCTAGGAAATTTGATGGAAATTTGAAAAAAATTGCAATTTTCAAAATGTGAAATTCTCTGCTTTTCAGGCAGATAGTCATACCATCCAAATACATGAATAAATATTATCTCCCATATCTCTGCTTTATATCGGCATCATCTTTTGATTGTCTTTTAATTTATTTTGGACGTCACAAGGCTTACAAGTGTAACAGCAATTTTCCAGATTTACAAGAAAATTCTCCAAACCAATTTTTTAGGGACCACTTCAGTTCTGAAAGTAATTATAAAGGCCTGTATAATAGAAACCCCCATAAATTACCCCATTTTCAAAACTGCACCCCTCAAATTATTCAAAACAGCATTTGGGATGTTTGTTAACCCTTTAAGCATTTCATAAGAATAAAAATATGGCAGTGAAATTTAGACATTTCATTTTTTTTCACTAATACATTCATTTAGACCCAAAATTAACACATTCACAAAGGGTTGAAGGAGAAAATGCATCTGACAGTTTATTGTGCAATTTCTCCCGTGCACAGAAATACCCCACATGTGGGTGTAAACTGATTTTTGGGTACACAGCAGTGCATGGAAGGGAAGGAGGGACACTGGGTGTTTGAACAGCAGATTTTGCTGGAATAATTTTCAGCGTCATGCCTTATTTGCAGAGACCCTAGAGTATCAAAACAATGGAAACCCCCCAAAAGTGACCCCATTTTAGAATCCACCCCTCACAGAATTCATCAAGGGGTATAGTCAGCATTTAGACCCTACAGTTGTTTCACAGATTTTACTAACATTGGGATGTGTAAATGAAAAATTACTAAAATGTCACTTTATCTCCAAAGTTTTCATTTTCACAAGGGGTTAAAGGAGTAAAAGCCCCCCACAGTTTGTTAAACAATTTCTCCTGAACACGGCAATACCCCATATGTGGCTATAATCTGCTGTATGGGAACATGGCGGGGCTCAGAATGGAAGGAGCGCTATTTGGCTTTTGGATGGCAGATTTTGCTGGAATAATTTTAGGTGCCATGTCCCATTAGCAGAGCCCCTAGAGAACCAATACAGTGGAAACCCCCTAAAAGTGACCCCATTTGGGAAACTACACCCCCCACAGAACATATTAAAGGGTAGAGTGAGCATTTTGACCCTACAGCTGTTTCACAGATTTTATTAACATTGGGCCATGAAAATGAAAAATTACTTTTTTTCCAACAAACTGTCAATTTAGCCCCAAATTTTTAATTTTCACAAGAGCATAAAGGAGAAAAAGCTCCCTAAAGTTCGTTACACAAATTCTCCTGAACACAGAAATGCCCCATATGTGGTCATAATCTACTGTATGGGAACATGGCGGGGCTCAGAATGGAAAGAGGGCTATTTGGCTTTTGGAGGGCAGATTTTGCTGGAATATTTTTCAGGTCCCATGTCGCATTTGCAGAGCCCCTAAAGTACCAATACAGTGGAAACCCCCTATAAGTGACCCCATTTTGGAAACTACACCCCTCATAGAATTTGTCTAGGGGTAGAGTGAGTATTTTGGCCTCACAGGTGTTTCACAGATTTTATTAACATTGGGACGTGAAAATGAAAAATTACTTTTTTTCCCAATGAATCGTCCATTTAGCGCCATAGTTTTAATTTTGCAAATAGTTTAAGAATTAAAAGCCCCCCACAGTTTGTTACACAATTTCTTCTGAACATGGCAATACCCCATATGTGGCCAAAATCTGCTGTATGGGTACATGCTGGGGCTCAGAATGGAAAGAGCGCTATTTGGATTTTGGAGGGCAGATGTTGCTGGAATAGTTTTCAGGGGCCATGTCGCATTTGCAGAGCCCCTAAAGTATCAATACAATGGAAACCCCTCAAAAGTGACCCCATTTTAGAAGCTACACCTGTCAAGGAATGTATCAAGGGGTATTATCATTTTGAGCCTAAAATGCTTCCCAAAAATTAATGTACAAAATGAAAATTGAAATTTTTAAAAATATGCCATTTCGGTGCCCAATACGTTGCACCCACTTTGTGTTGTCAGAGACCTGCACTCCTAAAACTATTAAGTGGGCCATCCCGGGGGTCAAAAAATTATATATGTGGGTGTAAACTGCTGCTTGGGCACACAGCAGGGCTCAGAAGGGAAGGACCACTGTGCGTTTTAGCTTTTGGGGTACAGATTTAGAGGGACCCTCTGGGCGCCATGATGTTTTTGCAGAGCCCTGGAGGTTCCAGTAAACTGGAATTCACCAAGAAGTGACCCCATTTTGTAGGGGCAATTTTAGGGTCTCTGCAAATGTGACATGGTGTCCAAAAACGAAGAATCTAAATCTGCACTCCAAAAGCACATATTGCTCCTTCACATCTGCACCCTGCTGGGTACCCAAATAGCAGTGTATGCCCACATGTATGACACTGGTGTACCCCGGATAACGTACTTAATGCCATATGTGGGTAGAAATGGCTGTTTGGGCACAGCCGGGGACAGAAGGGAAGGAGCGCTATTTTGGTTTTTGGAGCACAGTTTGGTTTTTGGACGTCATGCCACTTTTGCAAAGCCCCTGAATTGCCAATAAAGTGGAATCCGCAGACATGTCACCCTATTTTGGACACTACCCCACAGATGGGATTTATCAAGTGGTGTAGCGAGAATTTTTAACCCTTGAGTGTTGCATTTATTTAGTTTCCAGAAATGAAATCGCAACTGATAGAGAAGTTAAAAATGAAAATTTTACAGATTTGCCATTTCAGTGTGCAACATGTTGTGCCCGACTTATGTCAGCAGAGACACTCCAAAAACTGTTAAACGGGTATCCCAGGCACAACAGCTTTTAGAGCGTTCATCTCTGATACAAGGTGGGCACAACATATTACGCACTGAAAGGACGTATTCCTGGAAAAATGGTCATTTTCACCTCTCACAATCCACTACAGTTATAGTTCTATATATAAAGTTATAGCAACACTTGGGGGTTAAAAATGCTGTCTGTACCCCTGGATAAATCCTTCAGGGGTGTAGTTTCCAAAATAAGGTAATTTATCAGGGGATTCCAAATTACTGGCGTTTCAGCTCTACAAAAGTGTCATGGCATCCAAAAACCAAACCGTCTGTGCTCCAAAAACCAAATGACCCTTCTTCCCTTCTGTGTCCGGCTGTGCCCTAATATCAGTTTATACCCACATATGACATTACGTGCATTATCCCGGGTACACCAGTGTCATACATGTGTCATACATGTGTCATAAACTGCAGTTTGGACGTACAGCAGGGCGCAGAAGGAACGGAGCGCTATGCGGCTTTTAGAGTACAGATTCAGATGTTTGGTATCTGGACGCCATGTCATGTTTGTAGAGCCTGTAAGGTACCAGAAAAGTGGATTCCATGGGGTACCAGGAGTGACCCCATTTTGAAAACTGTACCCCTCAAAGAATTTATCAGGGGGTGTAGTGAGTATTAGTATCCCGGACGTGACTGCACAGCGGATGGTGAAGAGGGAATGTATAAGCTGTGCGGAGGACATTGCAGACACCAAATTCCCAACTATGTCCCCGTAGCTCCTATGATTGGGGGAGTCACTCTGGGGGTCACTTTAGGGGTCACTTCTGGTGTCTGTTCCCTCATAAGCTGTAAATCTGGGGTGTCCCCTGATATCCGCTCACACAGCTTATATATTCCCTACATGACGCACCCAGTTGTGTTCTAATAATTTGGCGATTTTTGAGGGTTTTTGTCTTCACATTGTGAGATGCTATATTTTCTTTATGTTTCTGGTGACGCGGCCATATAAGGGCTTATTCTTTGCGGGATGAGATGCATTTCGTAATGACACCATTTTTGGGTGTCTACATCTTATTGAATACATTTTATTAACCCTTTTTTGCTGGATTTAAAAAAAAAAAAAATCAATCCTGGCATTGAGTTTTACTTTTTTAATTTTACACCATGCAGCGTACAGTATAAGTAACATGTTCCCTTTATTCTGCGGGTCGGCACGGTTACGGCGATACCTCATTTATAGTATTTTTTTTATGTGTTACTAGTTCTGCAGAGGAAAAACACATTTGGGGACATAAATCAATGTTTTTTGCATCGCATCTTCTAAGAGGCGTAACATTTTTATTTTTCGGTTGACAGAGTTGGTTGAGGGCTTATTTTTTGCAGGACAACCTGCGCTTTTTATTGGTACTGTTGTCGGATGCATATGACTTTTTGATCACTTTTTATAGCATATTTTGTATGGTGAGATGGCGAAAAATCATTACTTCCGGCGAGTTTTTTCCGGTTTTTTTTTCCGGCGTTCGCCGTGTACATTAAATATTATTTCAGTTTTATTGTACAGATTGTTATGGACGCGACAATACCAAATATGCATTGTTTTTATTACTTTTTAGTTCTTTTTTTATATAATTCATTTTCTATTGAGAAAAAGGGATTTTTGGGCTTTATAACTTTATTAATTTTTTTCATACACTTCATTTTATTTTTTTTACATTTGTTTTTTTACTTTTTCATGTGTCCATTTAGGACACTTCAATCAGCAATACTTTGCTGATATAGAATGCCATGTGAGACACAGCATGCAGGTGTCCCACATGGCATTCCGTAGCAGGATGTCAGGCTGTGTAGACGCACAGCCTGACATCAGAAGGTCCTGGCAGGATCACCAGGTATGTGGGGGCTCCGGGCAGTCTGGGGTCACTGGCCAGACCCCAGACTACCTTTTACTGCTATCGGCACCCTCCGATCTCGCCGCGGGGGGTGCCGATCAGATTCAATTGGCGGATGCCTTTTGATCGCGCCGTGATGTTTCACGGCGCGATCGAAAGGGTTAAAACGTCCAGTCGGACTCAGTTCCGACTGGACGTTATTGAGGAAGGGGTTAGGTGTTAGTAACACCTAACCCCCGTCCTCCCCGCACCCATCCCCCCGCAAAATAGGTACCTAAAGACAGGACGTATTTTTACAATAGTCCGGTCTTTAGGTACCTGGACCGCAGGCCGTAAATTTACGTACGGCGGTCCTTAACCGGTTAATACTATCCTGCGGGTCTATCATTCTCCGCGCGCCGTGTCCTACTCCTTCCACTTTGCTTTTAGGGCCGATTCACATTAGCGCTTGCCTCCCGTCCGGAAGGTGTCTGCAGGAGGAGCCCCCCCGAATGGAATATTAGCGCGACTGCAAGCGCTGAACAGTTAAAGCGCACGGACCCCTTAGACTATAATGGGGTCCGTGTCCTTGCCGCACACTGCCCCCGCAAATCATTAGTGCAGGCAGTGCGCTGCAAGCACACGGACCCCGTTATAGTCTATGGGGTCCGTGTGCTTTAACTGCACAGCGCTCCTCCTCAACACTCTCCTCCTGCTATTCGGGGACTTGGTGACTCTCCTTTAGTTGAATAGTGGTTTCCCCTGAAATGAGCATTTTTTCCCATAGACTATAATGGGATTCGATATTCAATCGAGTAGTCGAATATTGAGGCTCTACTCGAAACGAATCTCGAATATTTCACTACTCGCTCATTTCTAGTCATAACAATAAGAGCATCAACTCTGAGTGGTGCAGGAAGGGAACAGTAGGGGTGAGAGTGTCAAAAACAGTGCTCCAGGGAGCTGACGGCCCACCTCCAATGCACTGCATTTGCATAAGACTTCAAAGCTGTTTTTCCCAAATCTACTAAAGTGCCATATATAATAAAGGTATAGTGTATACTGTAATATGCTCAGTAACAAGGTGATGGTTGGGGGAGGTGATAGACTGCTGTTAGTTGCATTACATGGATACGTTTATGGAAAACTCAGCAGGTAGAAGCCTCTTCCTCTGATAAGATATATTCTAAAACTTCTTACAAGGAGTTGTACATTTCTACACAGTCTGTGCCTCAGATTTTGTATTTTGGTTATGGTGAGGATCCGCACCACAATGTTCCAGGACTTTACGTTATACTGTTTTTAATGAGACTGCCTGCCTTATGTACGAGTATGGGATTAATCCCTTGGTCAAACATGGCCTTAGTTCTGGTTTGGATTTGCTTGTCGGACTCTAGAATGAAATTTTGGGGTGCAGATCCATTGCCGCGACAACCAGGAGAGAGAGAAGCCTACTGAAGCCTTCTAGGCCCTTTTTGTTGTATTACAGGATGCCATAGGCCAAGGTTTGTTACGCCTGGCACAGGTATGTTTACCTGGCATGGCAGCCTGAGTACCTGAGGGGGTGGAAGTTGGGCAAACTCAGCAAGGGGTTACGGTTGCACCAAACATGTCTGAAACAAAACTGCTACTAATATACCCTGGGGTCTGAAGCAGAGGCCCGGGAGAGGTGATCAAACATTCCTGGATCCCTGCTCTTCTACCAGTTCTGTCTGAGGACAGACTACTGATACTGCCTCACATGACCCCAAGTATAATAGCTCATGAGTGCTGAACCCCAAAAATTTGGGATTTGGCTGAATCCAAAATTTTTGGAAAATTAGTTGGGATACTATATTGTGTGGAGGGGCCACTATGAGACATTGTTCTGTGTGATGGTGTGTTTTTGCAGTTCGAAGTGCACATAGCTGTGACCAAAGACTGGATGCAGCTATAGCTACAGATACATGGCGTGTCACCACCCTGAGGTCCTGCACACATACAGTTACCACTAACTGGGGGTTGCACATGGACTTCTAATGGGAGAGTACTGGTATGTCCCTGGAAATAGCAGTAAATGCAAGTGTTTGTGGTATATGACTTTAGTGTAGTGGTCATCAGCCTTACAATTATTGCGCGGCTCTCTAAGTACCTCATCATTGTTTTGTTTTTCTGTTTTTATAATTTAAATTGGCACACCAGAAGAAAAAAAAAGTGCCAACATCTGCTCTAGGAAGTTTATAATTGAGCCCTGGCTTTAGCATTACAATACATTGTCTTAGTGATCAGAGGTCCCGGGGTTTTCCATAGAACAGTGAAAAGAAACAGTTGAAATCGCACTTTCCCTAGAACACATTATAAATGTAAAGAAATAATGGGAGACGCATACCCATTAGGTATTAGGGATCCCTTTTTTGTTCAAAATCACAAGGTCTGCTGTGAACACAGTAGCAGAAAAAAAAAGCAAGAGCCGAACCAACATTTTTTTAATTTTTTTTTTTTATTTTTTTGCAGTTTTCACACCCATAAAAATTAGCATAAAAAAGCAACTGAAGCAATAGACATTCTGCAAAGTAATAGAACTACAAAGTATATCTGGCCCTGAAAAAAAGACTATTTATGAACGCACATTATACAGGAAATATGGATGTCAGAATATGGCAACTCCAAGATTTTAATTTTTTTTAAAATATATAACTTTGGTATTGACACAATTGTACCAACCCACAGAATACAGGTGACTGCACAGTGAACACTTCAAAAACAGTTGTGTAAAAACATGGTTTTTCTCTGCCCCCAGATCCCATTGACTTCTATGGGTGCCGGCATACGTGCGTTACCCATTGAAATCAATGGGAGGCTTTTTTACCCATTGATTTCAATGCGTAACGCGCGTATGCCGGCACCCATAGAAATCAGTGGGATCTGTTTTTACGCTGCTCATTCTGAACGAGTTTACATTCAGAATGAGCGGGGTGTAAACTCCGTGTGAACACAACCTTATAGTTCTTTGCGCAGTATTTTTAGCCTAGGAGGAGTACGTAGTTTGCAGCAATGGAAATATGTTGGCGTAATAATCCTAAGAGGTCACTATTTCAGCAGTGAGACAATTACTAGAACTATCTTCATGTAGAAATATCAAATTGGTTTTGGTTTTTATGCCATAAAAATGACGTTGCTTTATATTCTTCTGTGCAGCACGATCACATTGATTCAAAATTTATAAAGTTTTTTTTGTGTTTTAATACCTTTTTTAAAAAAAAAAATCCAAACTTTGAAAACCACATGTCACCATATTCTGAAACTGCAATTTCTTTCTGTGTTTAAGACATATTTCTGGTGAAGATTTATATTTGTTCCATTTTGGGAGGAGGGGGGGTGTGTCTGATATTTTCATCACTTCTTAAGCCGGGTTCGCACAGGGTTTTTTGAGCCAGATTTTGACGTGGAATCCACGTCAGAATCCTGCTCAAAAAACCGCCTCCCATTGAATTCAATGGGTTCCTTTTTCCGCGATTGGTTTGCTCCCGCTCGCAGAAAAAAGAAGCGACATCTCATTTCTTGCTGCAGAATCCGCGCCGTGACCCTCTCTCCTGACTAGGTCCTTTCATTTGGGCCTAATCTGAAGCGGAGTGCCACGATTGGATGCTGGTGCACTGCATCAGCGTCCAATCACAGCTAGCCGTTTTTTGGATCAGATTTTGAGGCTGAGGTCCAGAAACCCCAGAGTGAACCCTTTAGTGAAGTGAAGCTTTATTTAAATTTTTTTTGGGGGGGGAGGTTGAGGAGACAAAATGCCGATTTGGCTTTTTTGATGTTTTTTTTCCCTTTTTGTCTGCCACAATGTTAACTACCGTATATGGAAATTTTTTTTTTTTTTTGAGAATATTGTTATAATTCAGCATTTTTGGACATGGGTACATAATTTGTTTTTATTTGTGATGGGGGGGACACAACTTTTTTGCAGTCTATGGGAGAATCACTATATAACGAGGCCCACCACTGACATGTGGCCTTGGAGACTTCAAGATAATTATTGGCAATAGTGCCTAGTCTCCATTGTGTGAATCACAGACCATGCGCCATGTTTAAAATTCTGGCAACCCCCGTAGTAGTACTTCAATAGAAAGAAATGGCTTTACGGGCGCTATTGTGACCTCTACTCTAAACCTTATGAAAAAATTGTGACATGCTGTACAAATTTTTTATTTTTTTTCCTCTAGCCAAAAGAATGCAATGGCATCAAGATCCCAATTGATACCAGCAAGCCGAACCCAAATGAAGTGGAGTTTGATAACTTGTATTTGGATATGAATGGCATCATCCACCCATGTACCCACCCAGAGGACAAGTAAATATCACTGTCTGCTTATATTTCTTGCTGCTTATGACATGAAGGATGAGGTTGTAATATATATTTTTCTTGTCTGATCGCAGACCAGCACCTAAAAATGAAGATGAGATGATGGTGGCCATTTTCGAATACATTGATAGATTGTTTAATATTGTGAGGCCAAGGAGGTTGCTGTACATGGCTATAGATGGCGTGGTAAGTGTTTGGTTGGGACGTCGGGACACAATTGAGAAAGTTGTCTAGTTGTCTAGAAAGTCTAGTTCACAATTGCTTTAGAAGAAGCAATAAAGTTTCCAGAGGTTGTGAAAACTAGAGCTAGGCTAATCATATTTAGGATAAATATCCCACCTATGGGGAGCCAACACCCAGCACCGCCGCTGATCAGCTGCTCTCAGCACAGTAAGCTGGGTTTGCTATTCCAGCTCTGCCTCCCATTCATGCCCCTTAGTAGTTTTGATTTAAAGGGGGTCCCCATTTTAAAATCCCACTGGAACGCAAAGATTGATGCTAAACAGTTTTGTATATTAAGTGTTAATGTCAGAGTCCCTGTGGGCCCAGCTGCACTGTCTGGATGTGCAGACAGAAAATCTGCTGCATGTTACAGTATCAGTAGAATGGATGTCTGTGTAACCTGTCTCTTCTATATGGGTGGAAAAAAAGTCTGTAGTGGAAGTTCATCTAAACGGTAGATCTTAATGGGATTCTATCATTAAAATGACACTTTGTCCCTACCACGTATGAATGGCCTTAAGAAAGGCTATTCTTCTCCTACCTGTAGATGTCTTCTCCGCGCTACTGTTGGGTAGAAATCCCGGTTTTCTTCGGTATGCAAATGAGTTCTCTCGCAGCACTGGGGGCGTCCACAATGCTGCGAGAGACATCTCCAGCTTACTGTGTAAGCGGCCATTTTTCATGTGGCCGCGGGCATGCACAGTCTGCTCTGCCTGAGGCCTGGAATATTGAAATCCAGGATGGAAGAAGACACAGGGAGAGGGCGTTCCAGAAGAAGATAGAGGTGTCGCTGGAGATTTCTCTCACAGCATTGGCGACCACCCCCAGTGCTGCGAGAGAACTCATTTGCATACCGAAAAAAAAACAGGATTTCTACTGAACAGCGGCACGGAAAAGAATAACCTTTCTTAAGGCTATATCTATGTGTTAGGGACAAAAAATTTCATTTTAATGATAGAATCCCTTTAAATCTGTCGCGTGTCAATTATGTTGCTGCTTATTTTAATGCTTTTTATTATATGTAATGGATGTGATTTATGCGCAAATAATCAGAATTTTGCCTCAGATTTGTTCTGTATAAAACAAACATGACTCCGCGGATTAATAAAAATTACCAGTAAATTGCCCACACGGGTTAAGCTTTATCAATGTACATCTCGGAGACTCGGGGCTCTGTTCCCTAGTTTTGCACAGGCTGCAGGGGAGATTGGAAATATTATTCCGGTAGTTAATCCAACTCTATTACTGACTTCATTCCACTGAATAGAGCTGCAGTCTGTGTATGTGGGGAGATAGTGGAACGAGAAGATCCAGCCACTCCAGCTGCCCTATGCAAAAGTAATGAATGGGGCTCTGGGGTGAACATTAGTAATAAAGCCTAACCGGCACAGCTCTGGTAAGCTTTATTACTCCCTGGATAACCACTTTAAGTAATTCTGATTCTAATTTAATAGGCACCTCGAGCTAAGATGAATCAGCAGCGCTCCAGGCGTTTTAGGGCTTCCAAAGAAGGTGTAGAATTGGTACATGAGAAAAACCGCATCCGTGAAGAAGTGCTCTCCAAAGGTAAGCAGATACTTGATTTCTATGTGACATCTATGGCAACATGTCACTGACTACAGCTGATCACCTGCCTTCTCAGCAAATACTGCTGCTTCTGTTAGCAGATCAGCCAGGTTTTCTCTCTACTGATTTTTGATATTTATGTATAATTGAAAGTTATTTATAATATATATTAAAAAATAAAATTTTGGGGTTGTATTGACGGTTGTCTTCATGCATACTGATAACTGTTCCTGCTACACTGTTGGTTGGTCAAAAGGTCTTTACAGATTGGGGCAATAAATCAGTTTCAGCCTCTTTGACCTCCTCTCCATAGAGTTCTGTGAGGGTCCATACACACAGAGTATTTTGGCGTTGATTCTGGCGTGGAATCTGTGTCAGAATCAGCGTGGAAAAAAAGCCTCCCATTGACTTCAATGGGTTCCGTTTTCCGCACAGAACCCATTGAAATCAATGGAAAACTCAAAGCTTCCCACTAATTTCAGTGGGTTCCGTGCGGAAAACGGCACCCATTGAAATCAATGGGAGGCTTTTTTTTTTTTTCTTCTCATGCCAGAATCAGCGCCAAAATACTCAGTCAGTGGATCCCTAATAGATGAAGGAAGCTTTTTCCTTCATAAAATATATTATAGTTTTTTATATTCACATGCACTAGTCTTTCATGAAATGTTATTACAAGAATAGCGCAGCAGCTTGCCAACTGTTTAGTTTTATTGGCATCATGTTTTGTGTGTGTTTCAGGTGGCTACCTTCCTCCTGAAGAGGTGAAGGAGCGGTTTGACAGTAACTGTATTACTCCTGTAAGTACCGCCAAGCCCACCGGTAAATGTTGTTCTGTGATGCAGATGGGTTAATAACACACATGCTTTTTTCATATAGGGCACAGAGTTTATGGACAACTTGGCAAAGTGTCTTCGCTACTACATTGCCGATCGTTTAAATAATGATCCTGGCTGGAAAAACCTTACAGTAAGTTTGCTACAAAATGTAACAAAAACCTGGAGCATTATGGAAAATAAATGGTTAGATGAACCATATGTGTATTTTATGATTTTGTTAGTGGGTTAGTTCGCTTTTGTGCTCTATTTGGTAAAACTTAAAAGGAACCTGTCGGGATGCTTTGACTTGTCTGAAAGATGTGATTCCCTGTATGCAGGGGCCTATGCGATGGAAACAGCAGTTTATGCACCGTTTGTCACTCCATATGACCAGCGCTGTTTCCATAATCTTGTTCACTTCTGGCTAGCTCAGCTGTTTTAGAGATAAGTGCGGGTCCCAGTCTGTCCTCTTTTTTTTTTTTTTTTTTTTTTTTTTTTTTTAACCAGCAGTTCTTAATCTCTAAAGTAGTATTTCCTAAGCTTTTAAACACCACCATAGGACAAATTTGCAAAATATGTTGCGGTTTCATTCCAGCACATAGATTCCTGAAAATCCGTATAAAGGGGTGATCCGATTATGGACACACAGCCCCATAGAAGCGCTGGTCTTGAAAACACACTATCTCTCCTTTTGCAAGGAGGCCTTAGGGGACCTTTCAGTCCCGGTGGATCTGGTGATCAGACATTTATCCCCTATCCAAAGGACAAGGGGATAAGTGTCCATAGCAGCTCAACCCCTTTAAGGAAACTTCAACAAATGTGTGTGTGGCTATGCTATTAATGGTCACTTTTACTATTTGACTTTGACCTTTTTATTTAACATTTAGTATTTAAAGGGATTCTTAATTTATTTTTTCTTGATCACACGTAGGAATAGCCTTAAGAAAGGCTATTCTTCTCTTACCTTTAGATATCTTCTCCGCGCCACCGTTCGGTAGAAATCCCAGTTTTCGTCTGTATGTAAATGAGTTCTCTGGCAGCACTTGGGGGCGGGCCCCTGCTCTCAAACAGCACTGCGGGTGTCCCCAATGCTGCGAGAGAAATCTCCAGCCCCGCCTCCATCTTCTTCTTGAACGGCCTCTCTGCGCATCTTCTTCCGGCACTGGGTTCAAACTTCTACGCATGCGCAGTCGGCTCAGCCATCGGGCTTCTGGCAGAGCCGACTACACATGCCCACAGGCCACAAGAAAATGGCTGCTTACACAGCTTACTGTGTAAGCGGCCATTTTTCTTGTGGCCGTGGTCATGTGCAGTCTGCTCTGCTCGAGGCCTAGAAGATTGAAAGCCAGGACAGAAGGAGACACAGGGAGAGGGCGTTCCAGTAGAAGATGGAGGCGGCATTGGAGAGTTCTCTCGCAGCATTGGGGACGCCCCCAGTGCTGTTTTAGAGCAGAGACCCACCCCCAGTGCTGCCAGAGAACTAATTTACATACAGACTTTCACCAAACGGTGGCGCGGAGAAGACATCTAAAGGTAGGAGAATAGTCTTTAAGGCTATTCCTACGTGTTAGTGAGAAAAAAAATGTGATTTGAATGATAGAATCTCTTTACGATTTTAAAGGAGTTACCAAATGTTAAAGTAACAGCCAAGTTGAAACATTGAAAGATATACGGTAATACAACTAGAATAAACTGGTACCCCCAAGGTGGTTGTGAATTTACCCAGGTACGCTTCACATCAGGTGACTATGGGAAGGTTGACTTTGACTCTTGAACACTCAGTGGTGGTTTTATGTTCATGTCTTTGTATGCAGACCATGTTCACAAAGCACCTTTTTAATTCAGTTTGTGTCACGTCAGGTTTTTTTCCCCCTATTTGAACCGAATCCTGTGCAGTTATCCTTTTCTCTTTAGACTGCCTCATAGTTTGTCTGCAGTTTCTTAAGCTGTTTCATCTTTACAGGTCATTTTGTCAGATGCAAGTGCACCCGGAGAAGGTGAACATAAAATTATGGATTACATCCGACGGCAAAGAGGTATATTGTGCTGCATTGTTGAATGATGTATCACTGTGCTGCTTCACAAGATAACAAACTATATTTTCTCTTGTTTTCTGAACAGCTCAGCCCCACCATGACCCCAACACTCATCATTGCTTATGTGGTGCTGACGGTAAGCACTAGATTGTGCCTTTCTGTTCAAGCTGGAGATTAGAGTAATTCTGTTGTGTAGTTTATGCTTGTTTTTATTAATTTATGCATTCCATGCAGTTTATAGGTCAACTTCTGTTACATTGATGAGACTTGTTCTAAATCTCTGTGCAAAACAATTCTGGTCTAGAATAAATGGTGGCAGTTTTATCTGATTAACAGTAAATGGATTAATTCTTACCTTAAAATGCCTGCGGAATATGTCTATTAGGAGGGCAAATTGGACCATATTCTCCTAAACTCATAATTAAAATGAAGGCCGTGTCTGTTATTATGTAAATGTTTGGTCTCACACCTGTTATCATTTTGCCTATCTGGGCCTTAAAGGGAATGTGTCACTGAAAACTGACTTCTTTATTATTATTTTTTAAAATTGTTTATATATTAAACATTTTATTTTTTTGGTGAGGTTTATAAAATAAAAAAAATTCTGACTCTGACCGCTAAGCCAATAATATATTGAGCCTTCCTGGTTTCTGAAGGGGATTTCTTTCCAGCAGTTACCTGACTTAACACAGTGATGATCACAGCTAACATGTGTATATGTAGATAAGACACTGAATTCGGGCAACTTTACTGCTTATTAGAGATGTGCGAGTACTGTTCGGATCAGCCGATCCAAACAGCACGCTCCATAGAAATGAATGGATACACCTGGTACTTCCGCTTTGACAACGGCCGGCCGCTTAACTCCCCCGCGTGCTGGCTACGTCCATTCATTTCTATGCGAGCGTGCTGTTCGGATCGGCTGATCCGAACAGTACTCGCTCATTTCTACTGCTTATTTACTTGCTCTCTTTGCATAGTGTCCTCTATACAGATCACAGCATGCCAAGAAAACTCTCATACAAGCGAATAGGGTCAACTCCAGACCATTTTGTCTGTGATCCATCTGAAGGAGACAGGAAGTCAACCTTTTTTAGGCTTAGTGGTAAGAGTTGTAATTGCACAAGATTACAACTCAATGCTATGTCTTATAGTATTGGTCTAATGGACATGTTTGCCTTCACGTTGCCAATAGAGTAGAATGCAGTAAAATAATAATCTGATGTGATATACAGCTTTTCTAAATATTTCATAAATGGTTTTCTTCTTAGCTGATCTCATCATGCTTGGGCTCGCTACACATGAACCCAACTTTACCATCATCAGAGAAGAATTTAAGCCAAACAAACCAAGGCCATGTGCTCTATGTGGTCAGTTTGGGCATGAGCTCAAAGATTGTCAAGGATTAGCCCGTGAGAAAAAAGGAGAGGTAAGTCCTGTCGCCAAATGTGGTTCTCTCATTGTGCATCTCTGTGAGCGCTATAAAGTCGTGTATTCTACTTGTTATCTATTAGTGGTTTTCTTTTTCTCTTTTTGTTAGCATGATGAATTTGCTGATACTCCCCCAGGTTGTGAGCAGGAGTTTATCTTCATTCGCCTCTGTGTGTTACGTGAGGTATGTGCCATGCACCTTACTGTAATGTACATTGGTTATTGCTGAACCAAACCATAGGGTTAGTATTTAGTACATACTAATGTGGTAACCTGTTTTTCAGTATCTGGAAAAAGAGCTGGCAATGCCGAGCCTGCCTTTCCCATTTGACTTTGAAAGAAGTGTAGACGACTGGGTCTTTATGTGCTTCTTTGTTGGCAACGATTTTCTGCCACATCTCCCGTCCCTTGAGATCAGGTGAGCCGGTGTTTTTATTTCATTTGTCTTCAGCAGTACTACACTGCATTAGATAATTGAGATATAACTAACATATATATAATGATATGATACATAAATTTTTCTTTCTCTTCTTTTAGGGAAGGAGCGATTGACCGGCTTGTAAATATTTACAAGAATGTTGTTCAGAAGACTGGGGTGAGCGTTTTTGCTTTTACTGTTTTTGTACTTTACCCTGTTACATGCTGAAAATATTACATTGTCCTTCCCATGTGTAGAAAAATGAAAAGAAATATCATTTAGATGATGGAGCATACTTTTTTTTTTTAACTCTTCATTGATTTCAAAGGGTTCTTCAAGGCAGAATCTGCTGTCACTTTTTTTTTTTTTTTTTTTTTTTCCTCTAGCTGAAAATATCTGGAATCTGCTACTGACACCCATTGAAATGAATGATGAATGGGAGGCATTTTATTTTTATTTTTTTTAGGCAGATTCCATCTCAAAATCCTGCTGCAAAAACTTAGGGAATGCTCGCACGGCGGAAAATGGCATCCCGTCGCCGCATTCCTCTCCAGATTTGGCCTGTATGAATGGGCCTAATCGGGAGAGAGTCTTGCTTCTTTTTTCCTCTACTAGCTAGCGGAAAAAAGTGAGCGGCCTAGCTGTTTTGGCAGGCGGATTTTGAGGCGTATTCCGTGTCAAAATCCACTGCCAAAAAACTCAGTGTAAACTAGCCCTTAGTGTGGACATAACCTTAAGATGTGGTTTTCACTATATGTGTAAGTGACACGTCGATATCCTCACACTTTTATTCTACACTCTGCTGTCATTTTGCTGCAAGTACTGGAGGTGAATATTAAAGACTGCTTTCACTCGCCAGCACTGGAGTTAGGCTGGATTCACACGGCTACATTACGTCTGTATTACAACTGCAAGCCTAGCCCCGACCATAGGCCTAGCAGCATAAATGAAACCTATGATCAGACCTGGGGGTGGAATGGGTTTGAGGTTGTAGCACGTTCCCTACTATACAGATACGTTATAGCCATAGAGTGAATCCAGCCTAAGGATATCCAGGCCAGTACTTGAAGAATACAGGGTTGGAGTCTTGAGTCACTGCCAGGCCTGTTCCTTGCATCCTCAGCAGACTGTGCTCCTTATTGACGTCTCTACATTTGCTTCACAGGGCTACCTTACTGAAAGCGGATTTGTGAACCTGGAAAGAGTACAGATGATCATGCTGGCTGTTGGGGAAGTAGAAGATAATATTTTCAAGAAGCGTAAAGAAGATGATGTAGGTTTTTATTTATTTTTAGGTTTTTTGCATTTTTTGTTTTTGCATTTTTTTATTTACTCTTTATTGATCATTTTAGGAAAGTTTTAAGAGAAGAAACAAGGAGAAGAGAAAGCGAATGAAGGTGAGCGGAGTATTTCAGTGTGTAATAGGTTGCTGGAGTGGCTGGAATTACAGTATGTAAATGACCTTGTCCATCGCTGAGGGTCTTATATTGGACCACTTGCCACTGTCACCTCGCGCATCACCACTTCATGTTCATAGTGCCAAAGAAGGCATTAGCTGCTTGCTTCTGCATTCACATTGTCATGGCAATGTGACGGTAATAGGGGTTGTCCTTGTTACAGACAGGCGATGTGATCTGTGTCTTCATCTGCAGCTTGATCCCTGTAAGCTGTTAAACTACATAGAGGCAGGAAAGACACAGCTAATGTTGTGGTGTAAGTAACTGCATGACAAAGAATTGCACACAAAGCAGCCATGTCACAGTACACATGGTGGCAACATACAACAAAAGGTCCATAGGCAGCAGGACATGCATTCCCTCAAACCCATTAAAGACTTTATTCTGTCTGTTCATCCATGCCGCTGCCTCCAGAAACACCCTCGGTGGTGCTTTGCACTTGTGTGCTGGTACTTTGCTTGTAGAACTAGGAGCCATAACTCGTCTGTGCCAGTATAGAAGGTTAATGGCACATCACTAAGATGTGTTACCAGCATCTAGTTAGTGGGGGTCTCGTGCTGTGGCCCACAATAAGTGTAAATCATTGCCCGCATTGCTAGGGAAGCTTTTTTTCTCTCTTTGACTTTTGAGATGTGACCATGTTTATTACAATTGTATTTCTTTCCTGCTTTGCAAGCACTCATACATTTGGATATGGAGTGACGATCAAAGACATAAATATACAGTATACTGCAGCAGTGTATTCCTCCTGATTTTTTTCTATCTATTTACAAAATACAAAGTGCACTGTGGCAAAATGGTCAGTCAAATATTCACTGGGTGCTGCTGAAACCCTGAAGTGCCCTGACCCTTCTGTGAAAATCCGGTTGTCACCCATTACCCAATTACGTTGCGCAACGTACTTGATGGTATACATCGTAAAACGTTGGATTCACATAGCTAGAACGTCACGGTACAGGTTTGTCTTCAGTAGCAGACTTGGGATGCTTCAGTTTTCAGGACTCTAACCTGGTAGTAGGTTTGGCTTTAATGAAGTCTGTTTAGAAAATAGTTTGCATATGTGCGCTTGAGCGAACCAAAGCACTCTTGATACTTGCAGGTATGAACCGCCGGTGTATTTCCATGCAATACAGTGATATAGGCTTTCTTCGTATAAGCAAGGTTCATATTCCAATGTGAAGAGTTTATTTTTGAATATTTTCTTTATTTTATTTTAGAGAGAAAACAACCCAGCTTTTACTCCTACTGGACAGTTTGCACCTCATGCTCTTGGTCGAAGAGATATGTCTTCCCCAAACCCCATTGTCAACCCAAGACAGACTGCCTATGAAATGAGAATGCAGGGTTCTGTAAGTATGGACTCGCTAACACTTGGTCTTTTGAACATTGAATGTAATTTGGTTTTGGAACTTTCTAATCATTTTAAGAAAGTGTCATATCCTATGAATATGTATCCTTGGGGTCCTAAGGTGGTACTAATATAGTAAGAAAACCTAGAATTGGATGAGGCTCTATTAACACTAATGATGTTTACGGACAAGTGATGCCTGCGACCCATGAAAAATGTTTTTGTTTTTTTGACGGATTGGAAACACTACCCCATTTTTGTTACAGACCTGACTCTCCCATTGTAAGTCATTGGGTCCAGGATGGAAAAAAAAAATATATAGAATGCCATTCCAATACTGGTGTGGTCGTGATAAAACTCTGCCGAGAATCAGCACAGTGGTGTGAATATACCCTAATAAGGAATGGGAGGCCTAACCTTGTATGTCCCTTTGTGTGTCCCTATGGTAACGGTCTAGTATGTATACCCTGTGTAGTATGATCCTGCCATTCTTACTGCCTCTCATATAAACTCTTCTTCTTGCTAGCTGAGTAAATGTATGAAGTAGAGATTTCATAGGAGTCTGACTTGATATTTCGTAGGCAATTGGAAAATAAAAATTGCTTATGAATGTGGATATAGCCTTTTAGAAAAACGTGATTTGGCTTGAGAGAGAGGTTAGAAATGTGGGAGCTTGTCCAGGATAAAAATAATAAAAATGATATAGTGCCTGGGAAGGTGAAGGGAACAAAATATACTCTCCTGACCTCCAAGTGTGGCCCGGTCCTCCTGCTCCACTGCCGCCTTTTGCTGGGAGTCCTCAGTAGCTGTGACGTTCCTTGTTGCTGTCCTTAGGCCACTGAATGGGCTCAACGGTCATGTGCGGTGGGGACTTTCATTAAAAGAAAACACCGGAGCAGCAGGGCCAGACAACACCTTTTTAAAGGAGTTTTCTGGGCACAAAATATATAACCATGTAATATAGTGACCTACCCTGCTTGGTGAAGTCTCCCTGAATTTCCCACCATAACTTCTCTTCACTTTCTGGGTTTTGTGTTTCCGCTCCTTGCTGCACTTTATTTACAATTCATTGAGCACTCCTGGTGGGTGGTTGTGACTACCTGTCCCGTGATTACTTGCCCTGACTCTTTTATACCTGCTGAAGTATAAACCAGACAGCCCGCCCTCTCTATGTGATGGCATGTTCTCTCTTGGCCTGTTGTACTGATGGGGATGGGATAAACCATCTTTCTCTGTGACATGCGCCACATTTACCAGACCACTGCCATTCATTTAGTCTGGGCTGTGTGTTCGGGCGCATGTGCAGTTGGTGCAATATGCCGGTTGAGCTAGGGTTTAATAGAGCCATGTCTCCTCCCTGTCTTCAGCCAATCCCCTCCCTTATGAGCTGACGACACCGATCTCTGGTTCTTACTGCAGCCATAGAGCGGTACGTAGCAGGAAGCTGGGGGTGGTCACATGATGAAAAAACAGCTGTAGGCCGGTAAATAGGACATGGCTAAGTAGAATTAATATGGAGTGCTATTAAAATTCCTCAGAAACCCTGGTCCCGCCACACCACGCTACCAGAAGAGATGAATATTGTAGCATATGCATTTCAGCCTGTTTATGTGGATGTGACACGCCGTGCCCTGTGCAGATGTCTCATTTCTACACATTCTCTTCCTTTAGAATTCTGAAAACAGTAACTCTGCCGGAACAAAGAGAAAAGCCGAGGACAGTGACAGCGAGCCCGAGCCAGAAGATAATATCAGGTGAAGCCATTTTTTTTTTTTTTTTTTTTATGTATCACTTTGTTAGCAAATTGCTGAATTCGAGTAGAGTCTAATGAATGCCATTTAGCTTATGGCAGCAGTGCCTTTGGATAATTTTCTATGATCTTTTTATCCGGCAGTAATTAATATGGAGAGTAACAATATTCAGTAAATTCCAGAGAGATGAGTAAGCTAAAGCTGTTAAATCCAAGTATCTAGATTAGTATGCACGCTGGCTTTCTTTCTTCATGCCACTTTTCCCTTTGAGACCGGGTGCTGCATTGGCGAGACTTTCAATGATTTTGATTTGATTATGTGATCTGAATACCAGTGTTATTCCTGATGAATATTAACCCTTGCGTTTAGTTGCCGTAAGTGTGTCACATTAGCCGATTTCAATGGGGGCATCTGTTTAGCATTCCGATTGTGCGGCTTTGATCCGTAGGCTGTGAAATTGTACTTCAGAAATATAATTGTGCAGGTGTCCCATTAACACCTAACGCGTGGCTGCTGTGGACATTTTGGCTATATTTGGCTGATTATTTTTCCTTTTGATGGGAATGAAAGGTAAAGTAAATGTGTGGCTACATTACCGTGTATTGCTTTCAACTGGCACTGCTTGCGTGCGAGATGTAACGTTTGACAATACATTGTACAGGAGAAAGGCCTTTTAAAAATCCTTGTTCAAAATGTTAGTTATTTATTTTGAGCGTCAAGTCTTTTGCATAAAATGTCTGATTTAGATTTTTTTTTTTCCTGTACATGATTATGGAGGCTGACACCTTGCCTGAGCTGCTCCCAACAGCATTACAGCATTTGGAGAGATGCTTTACAGCAGCAATATGGGACCATGGAGAGGACTTATTGGGACAGATTTATTAAAATGGTCTAAGGGTCAGTGCACACAGAGTTTTTTGGTGCTGAATCTGCCTCAAAATCAGCCTCCAAAAAAAGCCTCCCAATAGAAGATTTTTTTGAGGCGGATTCCGCGTCAAAATTGGCACCAAAAAACTCTGTGTGCACTGACCCTAAAAGCAAAATTGTCTCTCTTGCGTAACAACCAACCACAGCACAGGTTTCATTTTGAATTCTGCTCTTGAAAACTTAAAGGGGCTCTATCAGTGGGAAGTCATTTTTAACTAATCACACCTTTGCATAGCCTTTAGAAAGTCTATTTCACACTTACCTATAGTATGTAGATTGCCTCAGTGGTTTCTGAATAAGTCCGTTTTTATTCATATGCTAATTAGACTGTTGCATGATGCATCGTGCACTCCTCTCCTGTTGTTTCCTATGGGAGGCTGCTGCTGCTGATGATGACTCAGCTTCCTGTTTGCGCGCACACACACACACATAGGAGATAATAGGAGAGAGGAGGCTGCTGGGAACTTCCTGAGCTGGCTGGAAGCTCATTAGCATATTAATAAAAACGGATTTATTCAGAAACCACTGAGGCAATTTACATACTAAATGTAAGTGTGAAATAGCATTTATAAAGCATATGCAAGCATGTGATTAGATAAAAATGACTTTTCCCGGTGATAGAGCCCCTTTAAAGCTGCCTTGTGATTGGTTGCTATGGACAAATGAGGCCATTTTAATAAATATGCCTCAATTGTTATAGAAGGGCATTCTAGTCGGAGCTCACCAGCTCCCCTTCGCAGGACATCCACTTTTGTGAATGGCAGTTCCTATATAGGATTCCTGCCATTCATTTGTCTATGATAATGAGAGAGCTGCTGAAAAGTGATCTCCACAGAACGGGAAGTGCTGGCCTAGTGTTAGCCTTAGTGAATACAGTGAAGACTGCACGATTTACTTATATATTTTATTTTTCTTATGGCTAATGACTTGGAAATTAAAAAAAAAAAAAGAGAGAAAAAAAATCCATCCCCAAAATTCTGAGAGTCAACATAAAAGCTTGTAATAAAATGATTTCTTTATAGTTATGAAGTTTCTGGCTGATTAAAGGCCTTTCCTTGGTGAAAAGTAAAACTGTTTCTATAATACATTCCATTACAGTTCCATCTTACTTGATCCTTTTCGCTCCCTTTTGCAAACTACAGTAAATGTTAGCATTTGGGCAGGTATTTGTATTTCCCCTTCACCCTCCCAGTGTTAAGGTGCCCATACTAGCCATTTTATAGCTATTTCTTTTGCTTTTTAGTTTGGAGAATGGCGTAAGACGCTGCCATGCAACCCCTGGTGCCGCTTTTTCATAGGAAAATAAAATTCACTATGTCCTATCCTACTTTCCCTCTTTCAACTTTTAGCGGAGAGTCAGGGGACTCCATACATATCAAATATTCCGCCAGGCCATGGGAATCAGTTGGGGTTGTCGGACTTTTCTATCCTTTGTGTGGAGCCCTTAATGCATATGAAATAACTTTATGAAAAGGTTATGGGTTTGGGGCCGCTTTGTTCCTCGCTAGAAGGGTTAAAGGGGCTCTATCATTGGGAAAAGCCATTTTTAACTAATCACATCCTTACATAGCCTTTAGAAAGGCTATTCCACATGTACCTTTTGTATGTAAATCGTCTCAGTAGTTTATTGAATGAGCCCTTTTTTATCCATATGCTAATTAGCCTTCAGCAAGCACCAGAAGTCTCAGTGAGCACTGTCTGCTGTGTGTGAGAGCAGGGAGATGAGTCAGCAGCAGCCTGTGCTGTACACACAGCGGACGGTGCTCGCTGAGACTTAGGAGGTGCACGCTAGAGACTAATTAGCATATGAATAAAAACGGGAGCATTCTGCAAGGTAGGTGTGGAATAGCCTTTCTAAAGGCTATGCAAGTATATGTTTAGTTAAGAATGACTTGGGAACAATGATAGAGCCCCTTTAAGATTGCTGAAAAGAAATATCCTGAACTATAAGAGTGTTGACATATGTTTGTGTTTAAGGGTATGGAGTTTTTGTGTGTTTTTTTTTTTTTTTTTGGGGGGGGGGGGGGGTTGCGTTCTGCTGCCCTATTCAGTTCTGTGCTGCAAATGCCATTGAAATTTAATAATAATTTAATATTTTTTTTAAAGGGTTTTGGCTGGACCATGTTAAAAGGACGTAGGTTTTTAAAAGCAAATTTTTAGAGTTTACAGTATTTCACAACCCCCAATTTTTTTTTTTCTGACTCAAGGGAACAAACCTAAATTTTGAAATTCAATATGTTGAAGAGCTATGACATTTACTTGCATAGCATCGCTCTAGGTGTAGCAATGTGCTTGTCCTTCTAATGAGCGGAGAGCTAGTTGGACGCACATGCTCAGTTCACCTTCCCCTCAGCCATGTCCTTGCAGAGTGATAGTTTAGTAATTACTTAGAAGTAAATAGAAGTAACTTTCAGCCTTCCTTGCTTATTGCGTGAGTAGTATCCTAACAGCATAGATGAGTAGACTCCTCCCAGTTGAGAAATAAGAAGGGACTGTATTGTCATCTGCCAGAGGAGGAAGGAGACTGATTCTGCTCAGTATTTGTGTAAAGTAGCTGTACGAAGAGACAAGTAGAAGCAAAAAATTAAAAATAGTGTGTATTAATACACTACAAACACTGCGAGTTATTAACAGCCCTTTGGGACTTTATGGTATTATAATGTCTCAAGGGTAACCCCTTTAAGTTAGATCCAGCTATTCAGCTCATCCCCTTTAGGATTTGAAACCTTATAGGGTGAAGACCCTGGGGCCTACAATAGTTTTAAGATTACAGACATGAGGCTTGTATAATTTTTCTTAAACTATCTAACATTATCACTACAGTTGCACTTTGGACGCTTTCTTTATGTGAGTGTCTCAGTGGTTAGCACTGCAGCCTTGCAGCGCTGGAGTCCTGGGTTCAAATCCTGCCAAGGGCAACATCTGCAAGGAGTTTGTATGTTCTCCCCGTGTTTGCGTGGGTTTCCTCCGGGTACTCCGGTTTCCTCCCACACACCAAAGACATACTGATGGGGAATGTAGATTGTGAGCCCTATATGGGACAGTGACTGACAATATCTGTAAAGCGCTGCGGAATATGATGGCGCTATATAAGTAAGCGTAATAAATAATAGACTCCATTACAATGTCAGACTGTTTTCATATTTGCAGGTTATGGGAAGATGGATGGAAGCAACGCTATTATAAAAACAAATTTGATGTTGACTCCTCTGATGAAAAGTTTAGACGTAAGGTCGTGCGGTCTTACGTGGAAGGTCTGTGTTGGGTCCTCCGGTACTACTACCAGGTATGTGTTACACATTAGGCACACCTCCTGAATGAACATGCCAGGTTGTTCGGCGTCATAGGAATCCAGTTTGTAAACACGGTTCTTCAGATTCTGCTTCCATCCGCTCTCTGCCGCATGTCAGTAGGGTGAATAGACAAAATTGCAAAGAATTGCAATTATTTAATAAGTGCTGGCAAGCTGTCAAAGGAACAGTCAGCTGCTCGCCCTGCAATATTGTCATGTTACATGAAGTGCAGTGTAATTGAAGTGATCAGTGCCTGATGAAAATCTTTTCATAATTGAAATGTTAGGCAAAAGATTAGTTACAAATATAGAGAAATCGTACAAGGCTGACTAATAAGCCTTTGCATGCCTGGGGAGAATAGTAGGCGCATCACAGATCTGGTTGAGGAAAGCTAAAGTTTACCTGCTAAGCAACAGTTGTCACACTTATCTGCTGTGTGTGTAAAGCGTTAGAGCACAGCATGTCTAATAAAAAATCATACTATGTCATTATTGCTAAAACGCTCTGGTGCAATAGTCTTGTCTGTCAGGCTTATCACGCTGAGGCCTGAAATAACATTTTACATGGGAAATAAGAACAAGTTGTGTAATAATGGCACACGACTGTTTTATGCATTGTGCATTCATGGCTCCATGAATAACCTCTATCCTGTACCTACACATAACTACATCACCAGACATCTAGGAGATAGTTATTTACGTTGAGATCTGTATTATCGGAGATCTTATAAATAGGAAAACATTGTATTTATGGGAGATTACCATTGGCGTATCGCAACAGCACCATCTTGCAAACCTCATTTTTAATAGCACACTGGGTTTCATTTATATATTATTAAAAGTTACATTTTATATTTACTCCTTCGGTGATACAAATGAATGAATCGTATTAGATATCGTATTCTCTGTTGTAATGGAGGATATCTGCGAAAAACTGGGCCTTTCTACATAATCCTCCAATGCTGAATATAAATGTGTTCCTGTTGCTGTAGTTAGAGGGGATAAGGAACTATTGATCTCTGTGAACAATTATCCATATTTCATCCTTCACTTGTTAGAAAATAAGTTATCTTCACTCCTGCCAAGAAAGCTTTTCTCTGTGCGGTACTGTAGATCTGTGTTCCAGAAGTGAAGTACTCGACAAAATGCAATTTCCGGGTATATGAGGGGTGTGTGCATTGCAAAACCTACCTTTTATTTTTTTTTCTTTAAACCAGGGCTGTGCTTCTTGGAAATGGTTCTTCCCGTTCCACTACGCTCCTTTTGCTTCCGACTTTGAAAATATCACTGAGCTTTTTGAAGAGTTTGAAAAGAACACCAAACCGGTACGTGCCCCGAAGTAGCTTATTGCGAAGGAAATGTGGCATTACATGCCAGCCATAACAATAAATGGCCAACCAGGGACAAGGCTGAACTGTCAAGACTGAGAGCTGTTCTTTGTTAGCGCTATGATGATATCCTAATCTAGTAAATTGAAAGGGACTGCGTTAGAGAAACATCCCCTTTATGTACTGTATAGCCTCTAACACTGATCTGATGTGGTGACTATTGGCATGATGGGTTTTTTGTTTGTTTTTGTACCACCACATTCATTTCAGTAAGTAGTGATTGTAGAAGTACTGTAATAGGAGAGTAATGGTTATTACTAGAGATGAGCGAATATATTCGATCGAATACCTCCCCTCCATAGACATTGGGGTTAGAAAAAAAAAAAAGTGCCAGGGGAGGTTGGAGGGGAAACAAATATTTCCCACCTTTCCGCATGGTATTCGACGGAGTACACCAATAACTAGGCATCTCTAGTTATTGGTGTACTCCGCTCGCTCATCTCTAGTTGTTATGTACCTAAAATGTCAAAGCAAATTTTGTTTTGGCAGTGTTTGACACATTAATACATGTTGCCTTTTATTAACGAATTTTGATCGTTTCTGTGACCTCCTGCACTGAATACCATTTCAGTCCCTTCTGTAGTATTCTCTGTATTAACTTGTACACTCTGTATGACTTGTGTATGCGTGTACAGGCTCCTGTATGATGTAGGGAAACTGATGCGGGGAAGGGCTCACTTCAAACAGTTACGTCTCAAGCACTATAAAACAATGCTCAATGCTTCTGCACGTCTGTTCTTCACCTGTATTGTTTCCAGTGAGATCTCTGGAGATAATCCAGGAGTGTCGCCTTTCATATGGCACCAGAACCACTGTTGTAGGTTTTATAATGTTTCAGATATAACTTTGTGAAGGCTCCTCAGCATCCCTCCATTATACAAGAGTCCACCCCTGGGTATGACCAATGAGAGGCAGTGTATAGATTAAAGCCAAGAAGAATAAAGAAGGCAAAGAAAGTGGTTTTCAGCACAGGGGTTCACAGGAAGGAGCCAAAAACTGTTGTTGAAGTAGATTACAAAATGTATTCACAAATGCTGTCAGAATATCAAGTTTAGTTACAGGTGGTATTAACAGATAATCCTGTAGTCCAATCTGCGGGCAGCATGTTATACAGCGGCTAACTGCGACGGGATGCCGCTTCGGATTAGGCCTGAAGAATGGGCCTAAACGGGAGGCAGCCTCACGCCGCGGCTAATTCAGCCGTGGAATCCGCAACAAGAAGGGTTGTCTTGCTGCTTTTTTTCCACTACTAGCTAGCAGAAACAAAAGAAGCGAGTGGCTCCCATTGAAGTCAATGGAAGCTGGTTTTGGCAGCGGATTTGGAGGCGGATTCCGTGTCAAAATCCGCTGCCAAAAAACTGTGAACTGACCCTTAGTAAACTTAATAAACTACACTTGGACTGAGCAGGGTTGAGAATAAATTACTCCTTGCATAGATAGCCCTATAACTGGATAGTGTTATCATGGTGACAGGTTCCTTCATTTCTGTATTACATACACTTCAATGTACTGCTAAACCACCAGCTTATCTCGTTTTTAAAGGGGCATTCCCATGAACATAATCATATCTATATTTGTAGTATATTTGTAAAGGGTGAAAAGTGTGATCTTATATTCTTTGTTTCGCACCTCTAATATACAGTTTTCTTGTCCTATTAGTTCAAACCACTTGAGCAGCTGATGGGGGTGTTTCCAGCTGCTAGTGGTAACTTCTTACCTGTCACCTGGAGGCGGCTCATGTCAGATCCCGTAAGTTGGTTTTCTTTTGTTTTCTTACTGGTATAATAGACTTACTGATAGTTCTGGGTTACTATTCATGATGATATGCCTATAACCCGTTATTTATTTATTTTTATTTTTTTTTTCGCAATTTGTAACTTTACTATTATATTGCACAGTATAATCCCAGGCACCTAACCAGTGTTCCACTGGATTATAATGGGATAGGACAACTCTTTGCTAAGATCATTTCTGGGACCTATTTGTTAGTCCCAACTTCTGAACCACCACATTATTTAAATTGCAAAAACTTCCCAAACATCCCTGCAGTTCTGATTCTGGCCAGTTAGTATGTTTCCTGTAGGGAATTTCTTTGCAGCATCCCCTTCTTTAGAATGGCCTGTGCAGAGGTGACTGACTATGCCTAGAAAACTCAGGAGACAGGAAGTCACAAATTATTTTTGGCTTACGCTGGGTTCACACCTGCGTTCATGTCTCCGTGCTATGGTTTCCGTCTTCTGCATGGCAGAAGACGGAAACCATAGACCGGGTCCGGCCGTGCGCGGCGTTGAGCGTTTTAGGCTCTCCGCCGCGAAACCGGATTTTTTTATCCGGACACAGAGTAGTGCATGTCCGACTCTGTGTCCGGATTATAAAACCCGGTTTCGCGGCGGAGAGCGCAAAACGCTCACTGCCGCGCACGGCCGGACAGCTTTCTCACCCATTCAAATGAATGGGTGAGAGAGTCTCCTGCAGGCTTCCGTCTCCTGCATCTGTTTTAGGACCGAACAACGCAGATGTGAACGAGCCCTTAGTGGCAAGATTTGGAATTGCAAAATTTTTAGGATCATTTTATTTTTAACATAGAGCACATTGAAAATGAAAATCCACGCCAAAAATTCTTTAAAAAAATGTTTAACACAAAAACTTGGTCATTTCTTGGAGACATTTTCATATTTGGTAAATCCGTTCCTAGAAATGCCTTTTTACGATCTCTTCACTATTGTTTCTTCAATCATGAATTTCTATACAAATGTGTTGGCCTTTGGCAGTGCAGATCTTCGTACCCTATCCTTACTAAATTCTTTTAACAGGACTCTAGTATAATCGACTTCTATCCTGATGACTTTGCGATCGATTTAAACGGAAAAAAGTTCGCTTGGCAAGGTAATGGAGAATAAGTTAATCCTATTTTCTTTTCTTTTTTTTTTTTAAATATACAGCATGTTGAGCCAAAGATCTTGTGATCTTGGAACCCAAATCCTTACATTTCATGGTGTACAAAAGGAACACCATTTCACCTGTTTTTTGTATGGTCTTTCATCTCCTTGGTGGCTTCTGATCTTGTGTTTGACTGTAAGGACTCTGTTTGATTTCTATGTTTAGAATACGAAGGGAACTCGAGTATCCCAAATTCTTGGATAAGTTGTACCCCTGGCAACAGAACATGCGGGAGAAGCAGATAAAGGAAAAGGGGGTCTTTATTAAACAAGGCTATCTGGGACTGTAGCAAAAAAAAGGGCATACAGGGACCTTTTTGTTCTTGCCACTAATTTTGTCCATCTATAAATACAGTGTAATTGCTCTATGGCTGACAATAGCTCTGCAGTATTTTCTTACATGTTTGAGGAGTTCTCTTAATGCCAAATATAAATCGATTGCCTAATACTGACCAATGCTTATACATTTTATGGCTGGCCATGCACATTATAAAGATCGTGATTTCCCCTGATTATCCCGATATAGATATATGCGTACAGTTTGCTGGGCTGAGTAGGTATGTTGTGAAAAAGGAGCCATCTGGTGACATCTTAACTCCTGAGATCAGTAGGGATTGGTCTTGTTAAAGTCAGTTGCCAAATCCTTCTGTCGCCAGTGTCAGCTTTAGCAATCTTGCATCTAATATGTATAACCAGTTTAAAGGGTACCTGAGTTTTCATAAAAAGTTGAAGTATGTGCTGGGTCTTGCTGGGCAGTCTGTTATATGACTGTATAAGCCTTCATAGGTAGTGTCCCATCAGTTTTTCTGCTGCTAATATCCCCATTATGGATGCAGCACATTTTACGTTTTGTCTCATTGGCTTTGTACATATACAGTAAAGAGCAGTCTGTCCCTCCCCATATCCATTAACCCCTTAAGGACCAGGCCATTTTTTGGTTTCGCATTTTCGTTTATCCCTCCTCACATTTCAAGAGCCATAACTTTTTCATTTTTCAGTTCACAGAGTCACTTGATGGCTTATTGTTTGCGGGAGAAATGGTACTTTATAATGGCACCATTCAATATGCTGTTCAATGTACTGGGAAGCTGGGAAAAAATTCAGAAGGAGGTGCAATTGGAGAAAAAATTCATTTGCGCCATTTTCATATGGGTTTAATTTTTACAGTGTTCACTTTTTGGTACAAATGACATGTTACCTGTGTTCTACGTGTCAGTACGAACACGGTGATACCAAATTTATATCGTATTTTTAATGTTTTGATACTCTTTAAAAAATGAAAAACTTTACAAAATAGAAAAAAAAATTGTCGTCTTGTTCTGACACTTGTAACTTTTTCATATTTACATGTATGGAAAATGGCGGCGCCCAGGCACTGACCGCTGCTGTTAGTGGCAGGTCCTGGCTGTATTATACAGCCGGCATCTGCCCGGTATGGAGCGAGCTCAGCTCCTGAGCTCGCTCCATACATCCCCATGCAACCCATGACGTAATACTACGTCAAAGGTCGCTAAGGGGTTAAAACTAGTTAGGTTTGTTTACATGTAATTCTGCCATGAGTAACTGTACAACAGCCAACAAATGTCAGAGAAAAGCCCAAGTGGCAATCATATAGGAGATCCAGAAATACTGAATTTCAAATGCGTTCAGGTATGATGCAGCTAAAATGATCACAGACATAGGAAAATAACAGTCTATGAGCACAGTTTTGAAAGCTGCTTGCCGTCTGTGAAGAATATCCCATCTGTAATCACACAAGTAGCCAGAAGTAGATATAATTACATAAAAGACTTTTCTTCAATTTTAAGCTATGAGATTTGCAGAATGTTCAGTCCAGTGCACAAAGAAAGCAGTTTGCAGAGAGATTATGAGGAGAAACAGCCCTCCCCTCTCCCTTCACTTTGTGACATACCAGTCCTTCCTTCTGCTCACTGTGAAATTGTCTATGCTACCTATGGACAGGACTTCTCTATGAACAGGCAGGAACTTTAGAGGGTTGTTTGGTTTTTTTCTAGGAAGAAAGAAGCAACATTTTTAATGATTTACATTTTGGTCCAGAATCACATGATTCATTAAATGAGACAAAGTTGTCTGAAACATTGGTGGTCATTTAAGGGGGTTATCAGACTTTTGCAACAAAACCTGCACTTTCCCGATTCCTATGAGTCCATTTAGAAGCTTCAATGGTCCTTGGCCTTTGTTGAGTAGAATCAGCAATTGACCAGTATAGCCAATCATTGGCTTAACAATGACCTGCTCTACTTGATGTCTAAGCCAAGGGGGGCTGTGATGTCGGGAAGTACGACACTGTATTGTCTGGCGGCAGCAATAGTGTACTGGCCACTAGTATACCATGCCGTACGTGTTTAATACTGAAGGGGGAGGGGGAATTTATTTAATTAATTTTTTTTTTTTTTATATAGTAAATGATGTATGCTATTTCATGGCTTTTTATTTCGTGCTACTGACATACTGATGAGACTGAGACTAATAGGACATTTTTGACCTCTGTTGGACTAATTTAATCCTTTAGGCACGTTTACAATATTCGCTGGCAGTTTTCCCAGAACACACACTAAATGTACATCGCAGATGTGATATGAACATGACACAATTGCTTTCAAACCTGACAGCAACTTATGTTCTGTCTAGACTCGCTTCATATGTTAAGAAAAGTTGCGGCTTCCCCCCTCAGACTTTGAGAAGTTGGCCTGTATTGTTTCAGGCTCATTAGTCTCCTTACGATTCTCCTCGCCTCCTTTAGTTAATTGATTGCTTCCTTTCCCCTTCAGGTGTTGCTCTGTTGCCATTTGTTGATGAGCGGCGTCTAAGAGCTGCTTTGGAAGAGGTTTACCCTGACCTCACTCCTGATGAAAGTAAGATTATGATATTCGTCTGTGTTGTCTGTGTAATCACGAAGGTTTTTTGCATTAGCGTACTTGTCGTTTATGCTCTGCTAGGCTGCAAATGAACAAGATATAATGGATGGCTGCTATTGATTGCCTTTAAACAAATCTGTAACCTTTTGCTTCATAGATGATTTAATTGCAGTAAATTGAATGATCCTTGATGCAAAAATGGAGCCTTGGCGGGTACAAAGTAGAATAGAGCCACCTTGCATTAAAACTTGTTAATTAAACTCTCATTTGCAGGGTTTCTTGTGTGACTTAAATGATCTGTTTTCACAGGAAAGCCTTTTTATGAGTATCTGTTAAAACCACAACCACCAAACAATTAGAAAAAGTGGGAATTTTAGCTGTATAATTAAGTTTTTAAATTGCTTTATGAAAGCCGAAATCATCCGCAGGAATGAATTAGTGTGTGTCTGGATTATGCGCTAATGAACTTAATGACAGCGGTTGGAGATACTCTCTCAGAATAAGGAATGGTCGGTGCTAAGCGCTATTATTTGCTTTCTTTGCGTTTAGTGAGAAGAAACAGTCTTGGAGGTGACCATCTGTTTGTCGGGAGACACCATCCCCTAAACGACTTCATACATGAGTTATACAAGACTGATACTAAAGAGGTATGTAATTGTTCAGTTCGTGTACAGATCCTAAAAAATTGTGAATATGGTATTTTTCTGACTAGAAGATGCACCTTCTAGCATGGGAAAGTTTTGCTGCGGCTTGTAAGCTGAAGTCAGGAGGGTCCAGCAGTGCCAGATGTTATTGACTCCTTACTAGGAAAAGTGCTTTTCCGCTGCAAATTTCTTTCCCTGCCTGACACCAGTCTGATTTCTGAATGTACCTTCATATGTATTGCCCTAGCAGTTTTTCTGCTGTTAATATCCCCATTATGGTTGCAGCACATTTTACATTTGTCTCTGATGCTGTGGGCATATACAGTAAGGAGCAGTCACGCCCCTCCCCTATCTAACTAGTTTGCTCTTACATGTACTTAGGTCAGGAAGTAACTGTACAATAGCAAACAAATAGCTGAGAAAAGCCCAAGTGAACATATAAGAGATCCATCAACACTGATTTGCAAATATAGGGCAAATACATGAAGACATGATGCAGATAAAAAGATCCCTGACACAGGAAAAGAGCAATGTATGAATAGAATCAAGATAAGCTGCTTGCTGCCTGTAAATAATATCTTGTCTTCAGTAACAGGAGTATCCAGGTGTAGATCCGAGCACATAAGTAGACTTTTCTTACATTGTAAGTTATGAGATATGCAGAATATTCAGTCCAGTGCACATAGAAAGCATTCTGCAAACGTGAAGAGAAACAGCCCTTCCTCTCTTCCTTCACTGTGTGGAGACAGTACAGACCCTTCCCCCTGTCTGGAAATTTCTACACAGATATTTAAGGGATTCATCATTGCAAGAGTAGTGAAGCCTGGTCTACATTTTCTTTCAATATAAAATGCTGTTATCCTGAATTTTTTTATTTTTTTTTTGTGTGCGTGGTTTTGTATTTCCATAGGAAACTGGAATTCCACCAGAGCTGTGCCATGGGATTCAGGGAATACTTGAAACCAATGATGGAGCAGTCCTTCCAAATGAGTAAGAGAATTGTCTTGTCTCATGGCGTTCGTTGTGTAATTGTCATGTCTCAGTTCACATGGACCCAAGTTATTCATTGGACAATGTGCATGAAAGGGGTAGCGGGAAGCAGATAAATTTGGTGGTGACGATGAATGTTGATTGTGGTACAGCCCCTTTAAGGGTGAGGAAATGTTGCTGAAAACATATGGCCTCTGCCTCAAGTGGTTGTACTGTATTAGAAAAACATGGCTGCTTTCTTTCAGCCGTAGCACACAGATGTCTATGGGGTGTGTCTGGTCTTGCAGCACAGCTCCATTGAGATTAATGGGGTTGTTGTACAATACCCCACATCCCATGTATAATCGTGGTCTTGATTTTGAAAGAAAACAACCAAGTTTTTCTAGTTCTGAATAGCCAGTTTAAGAATAACTGGAAGGAGTTATCAGTTTCCTATTTATAACCCCTGCAGCTTTTTAAAATAACAAACAATGTATACGCTCCTCTCAATTTGGCCTGGCATCCAGTGTAGAGCCTCAATTTTGCTCCCTTGTGTTTCTGACCTTTGGCCAGTCTGTGAGGAGTACAGCTGGGATGAAGTGGAGCGTCACTGCTCAGCCATTGACTGTCTGATTCTTATTTATAAGCAGTCTATAGTTGCCCATATTTGCGATTGCGGTTAGGACTAGTGAATCTTTGGCGCAGCTTTTGAATAATGTGGTGTGTGTCCGGAACACCTTGGCTTGTTTGAGCTAAAAAAAATTTCAACGTGCTAGACATGTGGGTGTGGGATCCCAGGAAAGGGGTTTAAATGCGAAATTGTCTACTAAAATAGTGTGAATAATTTCACACAGTAGGCAAACAAAGCAGCATTGCAAACGCAATGTATTTAGGAAAACTTCCATGTACTTAATCTAGAAGTATAGATAGGATTTTTGAGATGGGACTACCCCTTTAAGTCTCTTGCAAAACTCCAAACACATTTGAATTTTATGTTTCTTCACTTTCTAGGGTTGTGGAGTCTCCAGTTCCTATGCTGAGAAGTTTAACGCAAAATTATGCAATTAGGTATGTATTTGTAATAAATGTCATGTACTGGCAGATAAGGATACTCTAAGAATATGCGCACCCTGCTTACTTTTATTATATTTTATTCTATTTAGCATCAAATTTAAAGATCCTCAGTATGAAGATGGATATGTCTTCAAAGCTGTGGTTTTACAAGGGGCAAAGTAAGTAACTACGGTTATAAAGAAAAAAAAAAAAAAAACAGCCTATGTCAAAACTAAATGTATTTTTTCCCCCTATTGTTCACGTAGAAAACCACCAACTACATTGAAACCAGGAGATTGGGAGAGGACCAATAACAATGGCAGGCCTTGGAGGCCACAGCTGGGTTTCAATTCAAACAGAAAGCCAGCCCACCTAGATCAGTCTGCTTTTAGGACATTGGGGTAAGTGGCTTCTTTTTTTTATATATGGTTTCTAACAACATAAATGCGGTTTCCTCCATTGCACTCTTATTTCTGGTTCTGTATGCTTTTTATTGTACTGGTGTATTGACTATTGTTCTATATTTCTAGCCATGTCATGCCACACTCCAGAGGACCTCGTGGTGGACATTACAGCAATGCCCCACCACCAAATGCTTACAATCCTGTAAATGCGTACAGAATGCCCAACCATCGCCCGCAGGTTCCCAGTCTAATGCAAAGTAAGTTCAGGGCTTTTTCTAAAACTGTATTTTGCAGTGGAGGTTTTCCCAAATATATAGTAGGAGAAACTAGTTTTGATGAAAATTCTGTCCAGTCTGTGAGTTCCATGGTATAGAGGCAGATTGGTATGGATATTTGGGGGAATTAGTCGGTTTACTAGTAATCATTAAACCTTCTACTCATTTTTGATGTAGGAGTTCAGTGCTCCGTCATTGTCACCCAAGATTTCCTGTATGTTCATAAGTAGATGTCATTCATATACGTGTGATAGGCTAATGAAGTATCTGTTCTCTTTCTGGTTGCTGTAGTGTTCTTGTCTATAAAGAGTTTTCCATAATCCATGTAATGGTATTTCTACAGGTTGAAGGCTTAGACTTTTTTTAAGTAGTTTTTTTTTCTTTTCTGTTTGTTCTAGAGGCCATTGTAGTTCATGCCTCTAGAGTGAGTGAATTATGTTGATCCGCAGAGGTTGTCTACATAGATAGATAGATATATCATTAGAAAGCCGACGGTGCACTGAATTCGGCACACAGTCTGCTTTCTCTGTATGTGCCCCAGTGCTGGAGATATGTGCCGTTAATTTCAGCACTGATATCTCCCCACTGTCAGAAGGGCGGCCCTTACTGCCTAGTGTCATCACTGGGCTGTGAGGAACGCCCCTTCCCTACCGCCCAGCAATGATGTAAGGGCCACCCTTCTGACAGTGGGAAGATATTAGAGCCGGAATTAACGGCACAGATCTCTCTAGCACTGGGGTACGTACTGAGAAAGCCAGCTATCTGCTCTCTAGCGTTATGTAATACTGCACATTGATGAGGACATTAAAGGTACTCTTTAAATTTTTGACCTGTCCTTAGGAGAGGCCATAAATGTCTGCTTGTGGGAGCAGACAGCCGGCTCCCCTTGAAGGACCGAAGGTCCATCTGGTTTGAGTACTGCACTGTACTCAGACTGTACAGAGTCGGAAACAGTTGGCTCCAGTCCCTGTATAATGGCCAATTGTCTGGTATCTCAGTTAAGGGCAGTGACCCAACTCCTTCCGGCCCTATGCACTATATGGTGCACAGACTGGACTCTCCTCCAAGCAGCTGATCTGTGCGAGGGCTGGCTGTTTGACTCTTCACAGATCAGATATTTCTGATCATAATTTGTGATCTATCCTATAAATAAATAAAAATCCTATATGATTCCTTTAAGATGTATAAACCAGTGCAGGTGACTTGCTTCTATTAAATCTACATTGTTCATGGGGCCAGTAGAATTTGCCAGCACTAAAGCATAGCATCGGTTAACCTTTCAAGAGGCCACAAAGTTCTGATCATGTCGGCATATTTCTGTGTATGAAAGGCTATCTTAATGGAAATTGCATTGCTCCGGCTGCTGCGCTGAATGACAACTAGATGAAGAATAACCGTCTTGAAAGAAAAAGGCGCATAAAATGTGTTGGGTATATTTATGGGCTCAGCGTCTGGTACGCGCCGAAAGTGACATTACTATGGAGAAGGGCAGTGCGGTCAATCAGACGGCCACCTCTTTCAAGTGGCCATGGTGGGTGTTCCTTTCTGCTTTTCCTTGATTTGACATTGATGTGCCAATTTTCAGCTGATGAATAATTGGCTATATGCTGATAACTCGCCGGAGTCAAGTACAGTCTGCGGCCGCTCTCAGTGAATGGCAGATTTGGTTTATGCAAAGCTGAGGATGTGATTTGTGACTTTCTTGCATTGCACTCGGTAAACTTGTCAGTTAGCTGAGTGTGCGAGCGATTGTGATTAGTGCAATCAGTAAACACGAGGTCTCGTCTGATTGCCGGGCTGATGAGCTAAATACTCTCTCAAGTAGCCGTGTGAAGCCTTCACTTTATGTTTTGTTGTCATCGGCGCCGTAACGTCCGTATTACACCTCCCCTTTATCTCCCTCGGCTAGCTGGACTTTTCAGAAGTGCTATTTAGTTTCATCAGATGTATTCGGCATATGAAATCGAGCCCTATAAGAGATTGCACTATTAATATTAATGTGCACTTGTAAATATTTAGGAGCATCTCAACATACAGAACGTTTACTGTTATGTGAACGCACAGCGCAAAGTAAATATCTGGAATTTTATAAAATCCCAATTATAGTAGTGTCGTATCTCCTAACCGTTGGGTTTTAATTCCTTGTTCTAATAAATTTTACAAACTTTAGTTTCATTTCCTTTGAATCTTCCAGATCTCCTGTTAGTCAGTGACTATAGTTCTCTCCACTCAGCCTAACATCCTGCTCGGCTGTATTCAAGAGGGCTCAGATACTTAAAGGGGGTTTTCCATGAACCTAATTTACATTTGTAAAGCATTATAAGTTACATGTTTTTGCAACTACAATATAACAAAATAAAGATTTAGGGCGGGTTCACATCTGCGCAAGTGAATGGGTTTGAAAACAGACTGCCAGGTTTCTGTCTCCTGTCCAGTTTCTCGGGGTATATGACAAAAACCCGCCGGATTGCGCAAACCGGACACCAGGTGCAGATTTGAAACCGCCCTTAGCAGAATTTGAAAGATTTTCTCCAACCACCTTACTGGTGACAGTCTCTTGTCATGATCAATTGCCGGTAGATAAGACCCATGAGTGCAGGAACTTTAATAAATGACTGACTGTGTCACAATAAGAAGATCATGGCATGGTTTCTAACAAGTGTCCTGCCATAGACAGTTTGTAGTGGTATTTGTCGGCAACCATTCCAAACGAGTGTATTACCATTAAGATGGTTGAGAGAAAATCTTTTTAAATCCTGCTAAATTATTTCTACTTGCAAAAAATTGGCCCAATTCACATCTGTGCATGGGTTTACTTTCGTGGAGTCTGCTTGGGGACCCCCTGAACGGAAACCTGATCTGTAGTAAAACAAAAAAAAAAGTGGTTACCTTAAGAAACTCATGGACCCTATAGACTTTTATGGGGTCCGTGTGGTTTCCGCACGAAAAATACAGAGAAAAAAATGCTGTTTGCAGTGCTTTTTTCTCTCTGCATTTTACATGCGCAGAGGGAAACAGAATGGCCTGAATGGAGATGTGGACCGGGACTTACTTTGAATTGTCTACAAATACAAGATAAACCGGCACATCATGCTTTCTTGCTTGTAACAGCTGAACACTGGGGCAGCTTCTATTTAAGGCAAGTCCATGGGCCTCAGATGGAGAATGTAGTGTGCACAAGGCTTTTCCATTTGTTTCAGGAATTCTACTATTTAGTTACTGATGTAGAGAGATGCAGCTAAAAATTCATTAAAAATTTTATTTATTCTTGCTTATATAGCACCATCATATTCCACAGCGCTTTACAGACATTGACGTAATAATATATAAATTGTAGATTACACAAAGTCTTGTGATCACAGCAGCCTCTGCACCTACCCTAGCGCTGTGTAAGAGTGATCGAAGAGGGATATAAGGCACATTATGAATTAGGTAGGAGCGATCTGTAGCACAAACAAAGACTGATACTGTACATGACTAAAGGGATACTTCGTTCTTATAACCTGATGATATGTTGCTAGTTTATGTAATCTCTTTATGATCAGCTGGGTTTTGACCTTTTTTTTTTTTTTTTTTCCCTCCACCCCTTCACTGTTTTCTGGGCATATCTTGGTGATACAGCATGACTTTATAAGACAAAACCCTTTATCATCACTATGGCCCCATGGGCACAGGAGAATTAAGGCTAGAATAAGTTTGTTCATTGGTCAGATTTCCTGGCCAGGACTCAGTCAGGCTATTGGGACTCTTTGCATCATAGTAGTCTTTGAAGGAGCAGTGAAGCTTGGGGGCAAACATGGACTCCTAGAATCATATGTCACTATATGTCCTGGTCTCCTGACTGCGTTTGTGCTATTAAATTTGGCTGATTTATGAACCGTATTTTTCCGCCCAAATTCCCCGCTGTGCAGGGGGTATAAGAGAAGTGTCTTGTGTGAACAGATTTCACACAACGGGTAGAGAAAGTGTACTGGTGAATTGAAGACCTTTTTATTACACGAGCAATAACAGTTGTCTCTCACTACTTGCCTGAAATTGGACAATCCCTTTAAATTTATTGGTTGGTCAGGATGTCTCATCCAAAACCTTGAAAATATTTCTATTGACTTCTATATACTGTAATACTTAATGAATATGCAAACAATACCTTAGGTAGTAAATAGTATACCTGTACCCACTGAGTTTATTCTGCATCCTCACTATTCACATAAAGGTATGATGGTGTTCTGATGACTTTTTTTTTTTTTTTTTCGGGACTAGCTCTGTTCTAATTATATAAACAGGATTTTATTTTTGTTAAGTCTATCAGTTTATTTATGCAGTTTTATTTCTACATAATCTTTGTCATATCTCCGAAATCAAGCACCACAGTAATAAGTTTAAGGCTGCGTTCACACTACTATTAATATCCATTGCTTTTATCTGTCATAGGGTCACAGCATAGGACGTTAGCTATAGCAGGGTAACAGACACAGACAAACCCCCCTCAATCTTTGTCCGTTCCCATTGACTGTAATGTAAACAACATGATGGAAGATTTCTTCTGCTTCATGCTGTATACGAGGCTTGATTGTTGACACAGTCCCCTATAGCATGTTGTGTGTTATACGTGTTCCTCTTATATGTAGATTGTGTTTGCTTGTGTAATAGACCGAAGCAAAGGAGTGTGAACTTGGTGATCAAAACCCCTGCAGGTTGGGCTGTGTAAACAGACTACTATTGGTGGAAAAGACAACTTGTTATAGTTCCACCATTTGGAAGGTAGCTCACTGTAGATCAATGCTTGGTTTTCCTGAAATCTAGAAACATATTCTGGAAATAAACCCAAGACAGACTATATCCTCCAAAAGGGCCAGGAACCTATCCACTGGCAGCTGTTTTTTAGACTGACTCTTACGGGCTAGTTCACATGGGGCACGGGATGGCGTATTTTGGTCCTGATTCTGATATGGGAAGCCGCATCAGAATAGGACCAAAATGCGCCTGCCACGACTGTCGCTGCTTCCGGCAGTCGCGGCTTCTTGCTCTGGAGTAGGCCCAAATGAATTAGCCTAATCCAGAGGGTGCTGTCGAGAGTCGGACGCTGGGGCTGAATCAGCCGCGGAATCCACGTGAAAAAAGGGCAGCTCGCTTCTTTTTTATCCCCACCATTCCTGAGTAACATCTGCAAGTAGTTTTGATGCCTGATGTGCTAGGTGGGCTTTGTAATGACAGAAGGGCCGTGCTAGGCAGGGGGTGTGATTCAGAGCTTCAATCAGAGGCAGCCCGTGTCGGAGCTCAGAATCACAGCCCTCGTCTCCTCCTGCCTGACACCGCCCACCTGACAGTACAGACACTAAATGGCATATCAGATAACAAAACTAATAGCATTGATTGTTCAAGAACGATGGGAGCTAGAGAACAAAAAAGTCTTTGAAACTGTTCCAGAATCAGAGGAGCTTCTGCTATTAATTGATGTAAATAGCTGGACTTGTGGGAGATAGTAAAAGGTTCTCTATAACACCAAGGACCCACATGGCTGAACGCAGCAGAAATAGTTTTTTGGGTTTTTTTTTCCCTGCAGCATTGTTCTCTATGGCTTTTCTTCCCTTACTAAATCTATAGCATAAGCGCAAGCGTTTTTGCAGGTAAAATTAAAGTACTGCGTTTTTCAAAAACTCAACTTTTCCACAGCTGTGTTTTTTGTCTTTTCCTGCAATGCGTGGATATGTTTAGCCAGACTCTCATTCACTTTGGAGAAACGAAACCACAAAAAAATGCTGCATTTTACACTCTCAGCAATTGGAATACCGCAGAGTTTCCACAATGTGCGGCCTTAGCCTAAAGGGGTTTTCTCATTTGGACCAAGAGTGGAAAACCCAGTTAAAAATAATAAAAGCACAACTTACCTGTTTGTGAGCAAGGGCACCAGTCTGTGCCATTAGCGGTGACGTAGACCTACACCCCAATAACTGCTGCGGCCAATCGCCAGTCTCCGCACTCCAATAAACAGAAAAGTAATCTTCCTTTTGTTCTTTTATCACCTACCTAGAGAGAAATAGATTCTTTTCTCCCAATTCTACATTATTTTTATGTTTGGTGCATAAGGCCAAAATGGCTGTATCGATTAGAAAGTGAGAAGATACTTGGCCGGGCCTCTATAATTAGGTCTCACTTAAACAATGATGATCCCACAGAAGGCCAAAGATTTGCAAGCTCCACAATTTCTGGAGTGCTGTGTACTGAATGAGGATCTATTGATTAGAAGCCTTTCATGCCGTGCACTGGCCAATCTTGTGTAGAAGAGGAGCATCCATCTAATTGCCTGTTTTGTTGTGGCTGTGTTTCTACTGTAGTATTGTCAGAAACAAAGGAAAGAGTGGGTGGTCCTTCAGCTCACATACACGCACGGTCTGCCGAAAGATGAACCGGATAGCAATAAGCTGTATTATACCATCAAAACCGGTGGAACTTGCCTAATGTCTTGTAGGACAGGGGGCTTTAAATTCTGTACGTAAATAGGTTTATAAAAATAAAAAACTCATTCTTTTTAAGTGGTGGGGGTGGAGTGGTTAAAGGAGAGCACCAATCACTTTTACTATTTTGTGTCCCCATTCAGGCGTTGGTGTTCTGAAGCCTAATATTGTCCATTGGTGTCGAAAAGATCAATGCTCTGGAGGATGACCTTCTGATTTAGAACTTGTATATAGGAATATAGTTTATAGGACTGGTTGGGACGGGGCAGACAATATTTGCTTGTTTCTGTTTCCAATATTTTATGGTTCCTAAATTTCCAAGTCGTGCTAATAGCTTTTTTTTCTGTTCCCTATAGACCCTAGACCAGCTAATTCTTGGTCAAGTCGCCAGCCTCTCTTTAACCAGCCACCACCACAAAGGTAAGCTTTAACGAAAAGATCTGTCAAATCCATAGGCTTCCAGTTGAACGCTTTAACATAGACATCCTGTGCAAATGACTCCCAGTCGTCGGATATTGATAGCTCGCCTTTATCTCCTCGCAAAGTTTTGTAAGTCAGCACAGATTTGGGTCTGTCGGACAGGCTAAACAAATTTCTATTCAGGATTTGCAAGGAAATTAACGAGGCATAACTAATGGCGTTCCACTTTATAAGCTCCATGCTGGAACGGCGGTGTTAGCACAGACCCGCTATTGATTCTTGCTACAAACCTCTTCAAGTACTAATCAACTTCTTTGGTCCAACTTTTTCAAGGCTGACAAGCCCATTGTAGGCCAGTGTCACTGTAGGTCAGTAGTTATTAGTTGCCACTGAAAACAGTTTCTTTAACTACTTAAGACGCGACTGAATTAAAAGCAGAAGGGTCTGGAAGGATTATAGAATCCACAGACTAATAAGTAGCGTGCAATGGAAAGAATGTGACGTGGTTTAATAATGAGGGATGTTATACATATGTTCGCTGACAAAACACAGAAGTTTGTAAAGGTCCCTACTTGTCTCCATCTATTGTAAAACTTCTAATGAACTCTCCTAAACCCCCACAGAGGAATAAATGAGTCGTACATTATTTCCAATGCATGACTTACCTTTCATGCTAGATTTTTTTTTTTTTTTCCTTTCCATTTTGGCCTCAATTTTTATTTCCTTCCAGAGATGCCCAACTCCTCCGACACATTGCAGAAAATACAAAGTTTTCAGTTCTTCTACCTGTGTGTTTAGTCTGGTGTGAGCATGCAGGTACAGGGTCACCAAGGCTCTCTGAATTGGTTTGCTCCACCAAGGCAATTAAAACATTTGTCGCTAGTAATATGGGGAGCCAATCTGGAACATAATAGATGTTAAATTTGTGTTCCCATATAAACTGTATACCAAATGTCAGTCTTACGCCAATTAGTGCTGATGTTGCTAGGTCACGGCGGTCAATTGAAAACCACATCAATAGAACTTGGAAAGGTTTTTTTTTTTTTTTTTTCCCCCCCTGATCAGACCTTCTGACATATTGCACAGAATAATGGATGGGAAAAAAAAAAAAAAAAAAACGGACAAGGACCCTACCCTAGATTCCAAATTCTTTGCGGTAAGAATTCATTTGCAATCTGCAATTAACTGGAAAGAATAGCGAGCCTTAGAGGGTCTGGACTTTCAGAAAATGAAGCATTCTCCTGTGTTGCTTATGTTTACCCTTTGGATAAGGTACTTTGACTTGGAAACGTAGTGTTTCAGAAGGAAGAGCGTACACCACTGAACCGAACAAAAACGGTGTGTTAGGAGAAACTGCCTTCAAAATTCAATTTCGAAAACTTTATTTGTTAGAAGTCATTTTTGAATGAATGACCCATCTTTATCTTTACAATTTTTTTAACTTTTTTTTTTTTTTTTATTAGAAACTATGGAATGCAGAACCCGCGCCATCCATACCCAAATCAGCCTAGTGGACCAAGCAATTACTACCAGCAACAAAGAGAGGACAGGAATCGGCAGGTAAATAAGAACATTTCTAGGGCTACTGTTTAGCCAGGTGTCATGTTGTATATCATTCACCATGGAGGTTACCGTATGATCGCTCTTACATTATTAATTAAAAAAAAAATATATTTTTTTTTTTTTTTTTTTTTTTTTTGAGTTGCAGAAATGTTGCAGCTTTCTTACTAGTTTTTTGGTTGACCATGTAGCATTGCGTTCATTGGACAACAGTAACACTTGTCAGACAAATCTCCCTTTCTTTACATCGTGTTTAGGGATGTTCTGAGCGTATTTTAACTTGTGATTACTTCGTTGTCGTCGCCTTTGTTATAAAATCATTGTCAGGTTTTGACTCGTCTCTATAAAGCTGTTTGTTTACAGGATTAAAGACACAAGAGCAAACTCATTTTATGTGTTTTTCAGAATTACAACCAAGGGAGAAATTACCCACCGCCGCGTCAGTCGGGAAGATACAACTGGAAATAAATTTGTAGGACTTTTTTTTTTTTTCTCTTCTCCTTTCCCCTTTCAATTTTTTTTTTTTTTTTTTTTTTTTTGCTGGTAGACTGTTTGATACATTTTATTAAAAAACGCTGTGTAAATGTTTTTTAGTTCGTGCTGGTAGGTTGTATTTGTCAAATCAGTCATATCTTATTTAATGTTTTAAAAAAAAAAAAAAAATACAAAAATGGCATTTGTAAGAAATTTTATTGTACTCTGTTTGGAACTGTGTATAATCTTAGTATTCATGAACTTTTTTTGTGACAGCATCATGCAACATGGGCAGAGCTGCTGAAGATTCTGCTTCTGCATTCCTGATTTGATGGGAAGTTTTTTGTTTTTTGTAACTTGTCAATTGATGTCTGAAATTTTAAGTAAAAAAAAAAAAAGATGCACACCTTATTTGCAACTGTATTTCACTGTCCTTTTGTTTTCTTCCTACTTGATTTTTATAAATACATAGAAATTGCAGTTGTCATGTTTTCTTTCTTGCATTATACTTACATTAGACATTAGCTCTAGGAAGTTGCGTATATGATCTGACAAGTCACTTAAATAATTTAGGGAAAAAAAAATTTTTTATTTAAAAGTTGTGAAATCGTCGCCAAGTTTTACCTTTTTATTCCTTTAATAGTTTAAACATCAACAGTCGTATGTTCAGATTAAGCAAACCTTTACGTTCCTGGTTCTTGTATGACTATACATATCACTTGCATTTGCACAATGATCTCAACAGCACCGCATAACCATATAAATTACAAGTGATCGTCTTCTTTTTTTTTTTTTTTTTTCCCCCATCATTTTTTTACTAACTTTTTCAGGAGGATTTTATTAGTATTTTCTAATACCTTCTAAAAAGTCAAAGACAAAATTTAAATAAAAGCTACCTAACCCCAAAAAGAGGTATTAAAAAAATGTACTTTGGTGTTTTTTTTGTTTTTTGTTTGTTTTTTGGTTTTTAATTTTATTCAATTATTTTTGTTCCGGTTATCCAGTAATAAACTTTCATTATTTTAAAAATGAAACACATAGCACATTTAAAGGCTTTACCAAAAATGAATTTATTTATCCTGTTATTTAGTATGGGGCAAACAGTTGTTTAAAGTAGATCGACCTCCAAACAGACACTGGAAAACATATGGGAACATGTTGTTCCTTGAAAGGGCTAAACCAAAAGTCCTTTGCTCTTAGATCTACAGTAAATCGTTCTGAAATCTCACTTTTTTAAATTTCTTTCTCTGGGGCTTTTTTATGATTATTCTTTAGTTATTTTAATGGATTAACTTGATAATTATCGCTAAAACCATCTTTGGTTTCCTAGAACAGCTAGCTGATGTCCACGATCTGTGGCCGTTGTAGTTCAGTATTCCAAATTCTGAGCAAAATATAAATGATGTAGTTTTACCTGGAAACAGATTGGATTCTGCACAGGTCACAAATCTTTTCCTTATTTGTCATGTAGCCATTCCTGATCGTCATTTATGATATGGTTACCCATGTGTTGGGTAATACATAACCGTTACATCTGAAAGGATTAGTATTTGAGTCCATCAGAGCTCTTTTTACACGGCTTTGACAATAAGCTACAGAATTGGTAGCTGGTGATACCAGTCTATTATCAAGGCTGATTTGTCAGCATATGACTCTATATGTATACAGTGTGAGACACAGGAGATAATGTATCCCATACTGTAAATTAGACAGATACTGCAAAGGATCTACATAACCATACATCCAACCTACTGTATTTCTGCTTGCAATTGAATGCAAGTTGTAAATTATTCAATATAAGATGGGGAGAGATTTCTAACCACTATTGATGTATCAAATCATATTCAGAAAAAGTTTGCAGTAGCCAATGTGAACAATGTTATTTGACATCCGGGATATAGTTCTGTATAGTACACACTAAAGCTACTATACAACTGTTAAAGTAAAGGCGCTACGTATTAACTTTGTACAGAAGAAACATTTTATGTCTACATAGCGCTACATAGACACAACCATAATACAATTCTCTTTTTACAAACATAACTTGCATTCTATATAAACATATAATGAAACTACAAAACCAGGATCCGATATTCCAGAAAGTTTGATAAAATGACACTTGCTTCCAGAATTCCTATAATGAGACATTATACCAGAGGCCTAAGTAAAGAATCCAGAGGAGTTCCAATAATATAAGTAGCACGTTTCGGTATCTTACTGTTATGCTTCCAGAATTCCTATAATGAGACATCATACCAGAGGCCTAAGTAAAGAATCCAGAGGAGTTCCAATAATATAAGTAGCACGTTTCGGTATCTTACTGTTATTTTGGACTCCATTCCTGACTGTTCTTTACTCCTCATTTTAGAACCTTTATGTTCAATCACATTTAAATACACGCAGGAAATATCCACGCGTCAACCTAAATGATAGGGCTTAAGAAGATTCCTGTTTTGTCGTTACACTTGGCTTGCTTTATATACATATATTAGGAACATATAAAGTAATATTGTGGCATCTTCCACTGTGATATCTATAATATGTCATAAACATATGCCAAATAAAGATGTAAAAGATTTCTACTTACAAACCTACACCTGTCAGTGTTCTGAAAGTCAATAATAGGATCAGATAGGTAGGTAGATGGATGGATAGATAGACGGACACTCTACTCTGCACATCCATGTATGGCGGAGAGTTATATTTTGTTTTAGTCATCTGGTAACCTTACTGGTGTCAAGAGCTGCACAATGTTGGTTCTACATAGCAGGTGCCTTATTTGTGCATTTGTTTTCTGTATATTTTTTTTTCTTTTGTGCTCAAATGACCCCCAATCTGTAAAAGCTTATCCCTTCTATCCTACTTGGACAGGATGGGTACTGGCCAGTAGAAGAGGTAATCCTTTGGTAAACAGGCTTTACTAACCAGCTAAATTCACCAAGTTAACATCTAAGTTTTATTGAATACTGGATAAGATAATAGCCAACATATTGCATTTATAGCATACTTTATATTAAGTTTTGTGTAAGATATATTTCGTATTAAATAACAGATCTTGTTCCTTAGGGTAAATTAAAGACACAATCTATATAACCACCGTATTTGACGTTCTAATTATCTTGGCTTGCTAATAGGAGTTCCAAGTAACTGCTGTATTATCTTTCATATTATATGATATTACATATTACTATTTAACATGAAAACATTAATCTATGTATTAATAGAAATGTAAAGCAAGGTAGTTATGACAGCCATGTCATCAATTAGCCATGATATATGGAAGTTAATTGATATTACATGATTTGTAATTACTTAAAAATAATATTTACACAAAGTCTAAAAAAAAAATAGTCTAAACTAATAAACAATAGACTGAACAAATCATGTAAAGGCTCCGCTGCTCCAGTTCTCATTCCATGGAGCAAAGTCTATTATACTATACGCTTATGACCTTGATATCATTATATCATTAGTTTACCTTGATCCTCATGACTATCCTTACGCTGCATTGTCTCATAGTTTTACTATTGTTTTCCATTGCAATCTTCCTGAGCAAAATCTAATAATCTAAAGCTAATTGTATCCCAGATATCAATATATAAAATGACTAAGAAAACCCCATAGCCCACTGTGTATATCATTTACTTCTTAAATTTGATCTTTTCCTTTTATTTTCATAGGGTGTTTACTATTTGGAATTGGAGCATTCTCCACCGATATCAATAAGGTAGTGCTAGTAAGGTTAGAACATTGCTGATTGATTTATTTCTTTTCATTTGCTCAGTGAAGCCTTAGTAATATTGTTTAATAAGAATCTATTATACCATCCTAAATCCAGATCTGTGTGTGCACATCATATACATATACACCATCCATATTTTCAGATAGAAATATATATATATATATATATATATATATATATTCTATATAAAACAAGCTTACCTGCTATCATATATCACATCCTTAGTAAGAAAACTGAGTTTCCAGATGTTGAAATTTCACCGTTGTTTGTATTTTTTAGTAAATAATATTGATAATCTAATTTAGAATTTCCATTTTAATTAAAATCTTGGTCGGGAAAGCTACCTGCCACCTCCTCCACTCCTTTGTATAGCAACCACGTTTTTGGTTGAATTTAGACCAAACTGGTCACAACAATGCAGACCTCAGTAGTTTGGACATTGTAATATCTCTAGGCTGTGGGTGTATTATGGAAGGTTGTGAGATGCAGCTGAACTTTAGGTTTTGCTTTTGTTCTGCTTGGGCCAAGTACCCTTTCTGGACTGTTCTGTGCAGGGACACTTATCCCCCTCTTCAGTTAATGAGGTTCACCTAGTCACTACATTCGTATGCTTATTAAAGATCTGAACTGCAAAGCTTACAGGCATGTCTGCTGAAAAGAAACAAAGATCCATGGCTTCAATACCCCCACCACCACCACTACTTCTACATTCTGTTAGGAATGTGTCCTTATGGTAGATTAACCCCTTTCCTTGCTTATTGCACCTGCTTTGCTGCTCCCATGTACAACAGAGGTTAATCAACATTATCAATAAGGTCCACTATGATCCATCACCCTAATGCATCTGACACCCAATTACGATGCATTGTCAGATCCATTGCATATCACAGAACCACGTATTAATTTATGCTTCATATAGAAGACAGAATTGGTCTGACTGTGCACTTTGAGGTAATACATAACGAAATTCAGTGTAGCTTTTGCAAATATGTTAGTGGCATAGCAATCAAATTGGACTAATACAAAACGCCAAACGTACAATGCAAACTTAACATTCTATCATCCGCCGCATCAACCAAATCATCAGACATGCGCTTCAAGTTAGGTGTTGTGTTTTTTTGTTTTTTTTTTATTAAATTATTATTATTTAGCCGTGTCTTAATAATTAAATGTGAATTTCCCTGTTGGTAACAATAGGTCAAACATTTACAAAACAAATCCGACCAATGGAAGTCATTAAAACAATGCAGAAGTGTCAGAAATAATAATCATAATAAATACAGGACAGGTTCATGAGAGCTCAACAATGAAAAACCCAAATATCGTAACAACCGATGAACTGTCAGTATCTGCAAATACAGTTGTACCATTGCTGGATATCTGATTTATATTAAATTAATCTAGATTGTGAAGAACAGAAATCTCCTGTCAATGGTTTCCTATTTTGGGGAGGTTTTGACACTTTGACACTTTTTTTTTTTACATTAATTATGTAAAATACTAAAATATGTAAAAATAAAATATACCATACTCAGCAATACATTGCAGCTACTTACGGAATTTTCTATAAATATTATTACAGTTGTATTATTTCATAGAACACGTAACATCCGAAAAACAAGAATAACAATTAAAAAAAAAAATCTATAAAATACTGTAAAGAGGATGTCTATAAAATACTATCCTGGAAAAGTTTATTAAACACGTAGTAACAGCCTGGTCAGTCTGTCCTGCATTGAGCTGAATGGAGTCTCTTTTTGACTGAGTCGTTGTGTCAATAAAATATTGTCACATTTATCTCGCCGTAAGAAAAATATAAAGGTTCTTTGCTTTACGTTTTAGGATTGTTTTGCTTTTTTTCCTGTTCTTGTTTTATTGAACTATCACCGTAGTTTATAGAAGATGATGTGCATCAGATTGCAATGTCCTTCGTAATATATTACTAAAGCTGCGTCAAGCCCTATTGTCAGTTTTTGCAGTCTATAGTAAAGAAGAGAAATGACATGTCATTGTTGCAGTCCCCGTGAAGGTGCAGACTTTGCTGGAACGAAGAGATGGTCAGTAGCTCTCGACCTATAGGTGAATCCAGATGCACAAGGCTTTAACCTCACCACGTTCTTCCATAGAGCATGCCAGGATTGACCATACCATTGCTGTAGTCTACACTTGAGGTGTCCATCTGTGCTATGTTGGCCACCTGGTTATGGAGAGATTGTGGGCTAGGGGACATTTCTTCTAAATCTGGAGCTTGATTTAAAGAGTTAACCTGTTGATTCTGGTGCTGGTGTACAGAGCTGTTAGAAGAAGACAATACACCATTGGAGTTGTTTTGCTGTTGCTGTGTTACTTGTTGTCCAGTTGTTGAGCTGTTGGAACTGTTTTGACACGGCTTGCCATCTTTTACAAGGACGGGCACAGCTACTCGGCGAGGTGATTGTTGTTGGCACAGGTTACTTTCTTGCTGAAGTTGTTGCGTGACCTTGTCTTTTGCTTGTCTTTTCATCTTATACCTGTGATTCTGGAACCAGATCTTTACTTGAGTAGGGGTAAGGTGGATCATGCTTGCCAGGTGCTCTCTTTCTGGTGCTGAGAGATACTTCTGTTGCTTAAATCTCCTTTCCAGTTCATACACTTGAGCCTGAGAGAAAAGGACTCTTCTCTTCCTTCTAGGAGCCGCATGAAGGGGAGCCATTGACTTGGCAGCTTCTGCTATACCTTGTAAAGTGCCCATTCCGGCCATGTTCATACCAGTAGACGGTCCCATGAATCTAGAAACTGATATACATGCTGTTAGCTTGTTGACATTGCAAGTCCTTCATCCAACATTTCACTCGTCCTAAAATGTGACTTAGTTTTGATATCTATACATGAGCTATTTAGAACCGATAACCTAACTTAGTAGACATAACAAGAAAATAAATCGTACTTACTTGTTGAGTATCTGGGGTCTGGGTTGGCTCCATACCAGCCAGTAGCTGCTGCGCTATTCCTCATGGTATCTTGATAAGTAGAGATATCTCCCATATTGCTAATGCTTCCATTGCAGTAACCACCCATTGCACCATGTGAAAATTGGGAAACACTGTGTGGCATGTGATAGGTGGTGGTGACTGTGGCATTATGGCCCATGGAGTGCTGCTGCATCCCTGTTTGGGAGACGTGAGTCTGTCTATAGGCTCCTAGAGAGGTGCTCAGGTTACCAGTGTTGTCCATGCCACCAAACTTCTTGTAGGTCTCTTCAATGGGACTCAGGATGTCGGTCACTGAAAAAGGTGTAGTATGCTTTGGGCTCAACGACATGGTTCAGCAACCAAGCAGGTAAAAAACTGATGATCTGATCAGCCTTGTGTAGTGTCAATTCTTTCTCCTTATGGATGTTGTCTACGTAAGAGAGTGCTTGGAGGACGCCTGAGATCCGATTGATCGCCTTACAAAGTAGGCGAGACCTAAGCTCTCTTATCTCGGGTTTATTTTAGCCTGTAGCCAGGTTTACAACACTCACTGAAGTGGGAGGGAAGGGGGAGGCCTGGGAGGGGCAACAGGAGACCATCACACAATACTCATTCACACATTTCCAAGATAATTGACTAAAGATGCAGTTACTTTCCTAATGAAGACCCTAATGTAAGCCAGCTAGAGCCATTCCTCAAAGCACATTCCTGGGCCAGGGATGTAAATAACTCTCAACATCTATGAATAATAAGGAGTAGACAGGCTAAAATAGTTTGACGTCTCTACCTGCTGAGAAACCTGGAGAAACAGGACCCTTGTGCAGATTCTCAAAGTGTTTTGAGAGACCAAGGAGAACATTCCACCCTAAAATGTAAGTATGTTTTCATGTTTCTTAATGGTAGACACCAAAATGTAAGAACAATTGGCAGCAACAAGTTGTATACGACTCAGTGTTTGCTCAGGGCACATTCCAGGAATCTTCACTCTACTTATTGTTTCCAGAACTCATAGACATCTTATTTGTGGTGCCAAAGAGAAGCGGTGTATGACTAATATTTATTAGCACTCACATAGCTGTCATTGTGTAACATCTGTAAAGTATCTACCGTGGATCGCACCCTCTATGCATAAAGTATTATTAAATGTCAACATATCGTGGCCGATGTATGGCTCACTTATTACTTAGAACAATACAACTATTATACTTTGCTCTATAGGACAGCAGCAGTAAAATATACTGAAATACACTTTGACATTTTATTTGGACAAAAGCGTAAAACTAAATATGGTATTAAAATGGAGAGAGATAAAAATTGTACTTTTTTGTTTACAGTGATTATTACCTATTAAATTCTATCTTTTATCATTCTATCTATATCCCATTTGTAAAGAATACTTCTGATACTAGTGTACATGAGATAAAATTGTACCTTTTTTATAGTTATCATTATGTTATAACAGTATAAGATACAATATTTTTAATTATATTTATATATCTTTCTGACCATATTCCATTTAAAAAGGGATATTTCTGGTAGACGGCAACATAAAATTGTACACATTTTATGATAAAACAACAGAAAATAATATTTCCAACCTTTATTGCCTATGTCCATCCTGTTCTTGTATCTTATTCTAATTTCTTATTATTGAAGTTTCCGTAAGGAAACAAAACTTCCTAGTGGTGATACATGATGTATAATCTTCAGGATATGTCAAAGCAATGTTCTTAAGGGTATTGAATCAATAATAATAGTAATAATACCAATAACTCTAGTAGTAGTAATATCTCAGAATATAATATTAGAACTAATATTATTCCAATGTTTTACATAAATTAAAAATGTTACTAGTATAAGACAAACTATTTTAAAGCAGACGTAGTAGGGATGTCAGAGGGCCCCATGTTTTGGGTGGTACATGAGTAGGTTCTATGTTCCTCCTCCTTCCTTGGGTGTACAGTTCTTAGTATTCTGGATATTTGGGTTAGTTTGACTTCAGATCTGGATGTTGGGATGGGGTAAGTCTTGTGCTGTGGTCTAAGGAGCCATGACTGGCATAGGTGCTCTGCACCAAGCACATGGAAAAATTTAGTTAATGGATCTTCATGAGCTAAGAATGGAGATTTTTTTTCCCCCCTTAGCTCCTTAAAACTAGAAATAAAAGGTGTGTGTTGCTCTCATTATTTGTATCTCTGTACATGAGGGGTTCTGTAGATATGTGTAAGAGGGTCAGAGAGTGCTCAGGAGGCCTGAGTCATATTGAGAGCTACTTTACCAAGTGCCAGAGAGACGGCTCAATGGTTTGACCCATTAAGGGTTTAACTCTTTGATTTGAGGAGATCATAAAGCTTTATATGTTCTACATTTAGCCTTTTAGCAATGCCACTATTATCGGACTCCGACCATCTTTTTTTTTTTTTTTGCCTATTGTACATATGTTTCTTCATTAACACCTTTCTTCTGAGTCTTGGTGAACACCTTGAACTGTATTCTTTACATGCCCTCAATTCAACAATGCCATAGCTGGGGGAGCTATCATGGATGGGATCCTATTGTGACACCATGCCAACGGTAAGTATAGCCTCAGTGTCTTATGTTTGTGCTCTTGATGTATATGAAGGTATCATCACATATGTCCTATAGTATCACATTACACTGTCATCACAACATTGATATGGGGGTCAAGGAGCGGAAACAAAGTCAACGTACATATTCTTTTATGCATTTATTAACACTAGTCTCAATGTTGGATTTAGTCATGTACAGTTAACTTTACTACATTTACAGTACAATACGAATCTATCTCATGTCTCTTCTTCCATCTATCTATCTATCATCTATCTATCTCCATCCATCAGCTCATATATGTCTATCTAGTTATCTATATTTCTATGTTTCTGCCTTATGTATATCCATAAAGTTATTGATCTTTGTGTCGGTTTTATAGTATGTGCTATATATCTATACTTCTATTTTATACATAAATGAATCATGTGCGTGTGTAAGGATATTGGATAAACCTATAAGTGTTTGTTATTCCTAATGAATTTTATTCTTATAAATATAGAATTATATTGTTATTGGACTTGATAATATACAGAATATTACAAACAATAAGACCGAGCAAGAGGAACTGGTCTCATCTAGTCCTGTATTCTTCGTGGTGAATTGTCACTGGGTTTCATTACTAGGTACTAGTTATGTTAATGGCTATTCAAGGTATGAACTGAATCCCACATAGAAAAAAATTACGGAAACTATTGTCATCCAAGGACGAATCTTTAAAATTCAGTAGCACTAAAGAGAATGAATAATTACATGAATAGACAATGAAATGAATACAGTTCTGCCGCCAGCTCAGGTCAAGCACTGACTCCTCTGTTTTTTCTCATTTTCTTGAGAACTCTGTGCTTTGTGTTAGGTAAAATGGTTTGGGCATTTTTGGGGGCAGATGATACGAGTTATACCCCTCGTAGATACATAAGGTGCCAATGAATTAGCGGCTATGAGATGTAATGCAGGAAGCAGACAATATTTCTATAGACGAATTGTCATTATTATTATTTCCTTCTCTGTTTGTCGAATGTGTTCTCTGATATTCTCTGTAACATTACAGTCAATGATATTAATAGTAGATATAAAAATATAATAACAAAAAGAGAATATAATGAGCCTACGCTGCGCTATGTCAGGATCTGGTCAGTGCTAATGTGTTTCATAGAATGCAAAAATATGTATAAGAATGAATTGTTTAATTTCTGCATTGTATCAACTTTTTGTGTATATATTTGTAAGCATGTGCTTGATATGGAAGTGGCTACAATGGAATAGTCACTTCCTACAGTCAATATCATTCAGTGTGGCACATTTATTGGAATATAAGTGACCAAACATTATTGATTTAAAGGGGTTTTTCCTTAAACATAACCGTACTTAATTTAAAGACAAGCAAAATAATAATTAAACATTCTGCAGAATTTTCACAATTTTTTCTATTCGTTTCAGTAATGACAGCCTTTTGTCTTGATCAGTTGCCAGTGGATATGACTGCGAATGTAGGGACTTTCTATAGTCTGAAACCCAGCTATGATTTCCCTATTGTGGCCAGGTTATCTTCTCATACATGTAGTGTCCCTTCTTGAGAACCTGTCCACAATAAGGAAAACATTACTGAGTTTCTGATCATAGGAAATTCTTGTTTTAATAGTCATAATTATTGGCAACTGATCAAGATGACTGTCAGCACTAAGATAGTTAGAGAGAAATATTTTTAATTATTCATATTTGCAAAAATGTTTAACTTGTCTACAAATTGAAATTTGTGGGAAAACCCATTTAGTATGATAGATGATAGTATCTATCTATCTATCTATCTATCTATCTATCTATCTCTATTATACCATACTATTTATCTCTATCCATATCTAGCTATTTAGCTATCTGAATGAATATCCATCCATCCATCCATATATATCTGAATATCTATCTATCTCTATCCATATCTATCTATCTATCTGAATGAATATCCATCCATCCATATATATCTGAATATCTATCTATCTATCTATCTGAATGAATATCCATTCATCCATCCATCCATATATATCTGAATATCTATCCTATCTATCCATATATATCTCTAACCATATCTATCTATCTATCTATCTATCTATCTATCTATCTATGTCTCATATATCTAGCAGTTGATCCATCCATAGCTTTCCATCCACCCACTGTGCCCACTTGCTGTGAACGTCATCTATTTCTTAACAAATACATTTTGCAGTAATGAAACCCAATTTCAGATATGTAGTTACTGCACTAAATGGAATTGTTGAGCGATTACAGCCCGATACTCCAAATATTCCGAATGAAGCTTTTGGTCTAATTCTGTTTTTATAATTGGAAACTGAAAACAAAAGCAACATTGCAATTAAATATCTTCCGAGCAGTGCGGGGAATACTTGTAAAGTCTTGGCTAATCACTAAGCCAATTTCCATCCTATGGTAAGGGATGCATTGTGTATCCATGGAAACATTACATTGTATATAGATGGCTCCTGCCTACGTTGTACTAGTTACCGCTGTACGGTGGGTAATGCCTGGACAATAGGTGTATTACAAGTGAATTTCGAAGAAGAAAAAAGTGTAAGGTTTAGATTTATGGGATAAATAATTAGACCTTGTAACATTCTTTTTACAATATTTTAATATTAATGGCTCGATTTGAAATTATTTTATCGAATGGATGTTATTGTGACGTCTCATCCTCAGGGTTGTCCTAAATGGTCATATATAAACTGACTGCACTTTGTCATTAAAAATATAATTTAGTAAACAATTTGCTACTTAACCTTTTTCTTGGCTTCTTTTCTAATCTTTTTCTAGTCTCGGTGTAAGATTTAGATATTTCTCCATAACTGCCCAAACATACAGAAGAAGATTTATTAAAACTGTCTGCAGAAAGAAAAGAAAAAAGACCCGGCTACTATTTGGCGAATAAAGTGTCCCAGTTACACAGTGACTCTTCCAAACTCCCCAAGGACCCCAAAGGGGCAGACATTGAGCCTCCATAGATGTAAAACAGATGTCATCCATGTGTAGCACCTGTAATTCTCAAACTGCAGTGCCCTGTCTAAGACACTAAAGACACCCTGAGGGTTGTTGAATGGATAACCCCTTTAATAACCGTATGATCCTCCATATGTTGGAAAACTATGGCTCTTAGCAAATCTTGGCACCTGCCGTTGATGGCATGCTAGGAGTTGTAGTGTTAACCAGGTTTTGTGAACAGCCTAGGTCTTAAGGTATCCCTAATCTGCCAATAATTATCACCTTATATCTGGAGATTCTTAATAGTAGGAGACATCCTGTCTTATTGAAGATCATCCCAAATGAGTGGAGGAGATGGTGGGATTTGGGAATTAAATATATTGACTAGAAATGACCAGACTGATTTGTAACAAGCTGGGTTCTTTCTGACTTTTATAAAAGGTTTCAGTACAGCCGAACCTGATCCTTTTAGGGTTCACCACCCATGAATCATTGTTGTATACTGGTTTCTCTTCAGAGGCCCAGGGGTGGTGGGAAAAAATAATTCACACTCCTACTGACCTTCCCTCACCTCTCCGGGGCATCCTTCCAGTGTCTCAGCTCTTTCATTGGCTTGTTCTGGCCTCCTTTGTGATGTCAATGGCCGTACATTGCCATTGAGGTCTGTGCTTATGTCAAAGCATCATGATGTTTTGGCTTTCCACATGACTGCCGAGGCCCAATCATGGATCTCGGTGGTGACCTGCGCTACTGACGTCATAGAGGAGACCAGAAGATGCCCAGGAAAGAATACTGGATACAGCAAGGGAGTTCTGGAGAGGTGAGAGAGAATATGGATAAGTGTATATTGTTATTCTTCAACGAAGAGACCACAGAGTATAACAATAGCACTTCTGGTTCAGACCAAAATTAACTTACAAGCAAACCCCAGGAACATTCACAAAATAATTCTTGACTGGGTAGTATAACAGGAGACTTGGATAAATTTCTCCATATTGGTTATCATTATTATGTTTCAATGACTGACTAGTTTATGTGTAGGACATCAGGGTTTGTGGTAGACTTCTATAGAATGTTTCCACCCCCTGAGAAGAGAATCTATTCAAAACATTTAGCACATATTACACGTATATATCACATGAAATATAAAGGTTTAAATAGCAACCACTATAACAATGGGTAAAAGAACTACAAATGCAGGAAAGGCAATACAGGAAAGTACACTCGGTAATAAATTCTGCAATATTTAGAAAACTCTGCTACTCTTTATGTACCGTATTTTACGGACTATAAGGCGCACTGGACTATAAGCCGCATTGCCCATGAGCGCCTTATAGTCCGTCTCGGTTCATATATAAGGCGCACCGGACTATAAGCCGCAGTCCGGTGCGCATTATATCTTATTGAAAGCGGCGGCAGGCAGACTTTGCCAGCGGCCGCTTAACCCCCCGCGTGCCAGCCGCTTCTATTGGAAGCGCTCGGCAGGCGAGGAGGGGCTCTATCAGCAAAATCATGCTGATAGAGCCCAACCGTAAACGTTAGATTAAACTACCCCCCCCCCCCCCCCGTTTTAAAATAAAAGCCTGAAACAGAATGTGAAACTTACCGAGCGGTGCAGGGTGGGCGGGCATTCAGGCCTCCTCTTCCTCCGATGTTCCGTCCTCCTCCGGTGCTCGCAAGCTGATAATGGCCAGGGCACATGCGCAGTAGAAGCATTATGATATTGCGCATGCGCCCCGGCCATTATCAGCGAGCGCCGGAGGAGAAGGACGGAACATCGGAGGCAGAGGAGGCCTGAATGCCCGCCCGCCCTGCACCGCTGGGTAAGTTTCACGTTCTGTTTCAGGCCGGCGTGACAGCAGGGCTGCCGGACACTTCCTATTCATTTCTATGGGAGCAGGCATGCGAGCGCTCCCCATAGAAATGAATGGACTGCTTTTTTCCATTCATTTCTATAGGGAGCGCTCGCATGCCTGCTCCCATAGAAATGAATAGGAAGTGTCCGGCAGCCCTGCTGTAACGCCGGCGTGTACGGCTGTGATTACACGCCGGCGTTCTGTAGTGTGAATGCACCCTTACGGTGCCTTTTATGTATGTATGGAAGCGGCACGCAGTCTTTGCCGCCGCTTCCATCCATATATAAGCCGCACCGGACTATAAGCCGCACTTACGATTTCTGAGGAAATCGTAGGTTTTTATGTGCGCCTTATAGTCCGGAAAATACGGTAATCCCAGGCAGACTGGGCTCTATGGGGGCCATATCATCACTTCCAGGACTCCTCCTTCATAGGGCAAAGGTCACACCAAATATTGATTTCATTTAGATTTCACTTTTGTTCATTCACTTCATTTTGTTAATTGACAAAAATTTGTATTAGACCCCTTAGTGGATCAGGGATGGGGGGCTGAGAAAAAGATTAAATTGCCGTTCGTTCTACTTGTAGCCTAGAAACTGCATATGGTACTAAACCAAGATGGCATAACAAATGGCCCTATATGCTATTTAGACCACCCATTTCTAGATGACACACTAGGATCCCCATGCAATGTCACCCAAGGAGGCACAGTTACTTAAAGCTGCAGCATCCACTTACAAGATATCTCTAATGCCTCTTAATTTCTCTACCACATTGACAAGATTGGGATCTGCTCTTCACTCTCTCCATTCCTCTATGGATGTATTTGTGGTGACTTGGGCTTTAAGTCCCCTTTACCGTTCAAAAACTTGGTCCTTACTTTCTGCCAATATCAAAGTTTCAGCCATTGATACAGGTTCCCATTGAGTAGCAGTGGAGATATTCTAAGCAACATCTAAAGTTACTTTACTGCACAATTCCAGGGGCCCAAGCTAAACTGACTAAGGGGGTTACTAAGCCCTTTCTACAATCAAGCTGAGATGACGTCACTCCTGTCTGCAAAGAATACACAATAGAAATGAAATGGGATTTTTCTACCTTAGGCTAAGGCCCCACATTGCAGAAACACAGCTTCTTTGGTTGCAGATTTTGCTGCGGTTTTTGAGCCAAAGCCAGGAGTGGATTAAGTAGAAGGTAGAATTATAAGAACTTCCTAGATATTTCCCATTCCTTTTCTAGCCATTCTTGACTTTGGCTGAAAAAACTGTAGCAAAATCTGCAACACAAAAGCTGTGTTTCTGCAACATGGGGTCTGATTCTTAACAAATTATTTCCATCTCAGCAAATTCCTTCAGAGATGGGAATTATTGTTCCCTATCCCAGTCCTAAGGACCAGAACTTATGGTGATAACTAGTCAAGCTGTGCCCATAACTACCATAAATGGAGATGGACGCTACTCTGTTTCCATAGCTTCACTTTTAAAGAAGCAGCATAGTCTCATGTGCTACGCTGTTTCCATTCCTCTCATTCTCCTCTATGGGAATTAAGGGAACAGTATAGAGCAGCGCTGCTTGGATGTTATCATAAGTTCTACCAGTAAAGTTCAGGGAGGGATGTCAGAGAACAATATTATGGGTTATGGACTCTAGATTTAAATACACATAGATCCAGCGTTTTTATACTGACTGCCAGATTAGACTCAGGAAGGATTTTTTTCCCCTGAAATGGGGCAATTGGCATGAGTTTCATGGGGTTTTTTTTTTGCCTTCCCCTGGATCAACACTGTAGGGGATTGTAGGGTTATAGGTTGGACTTGATAGACTCATGTCTTCATCCAACCTCTTCTACTATGTATCTATATGTAACTATATAGCTGGTCCCATCTCAGGAGCATTTTGCCATAATGAGTATAACCAATAAAAGATACAGTACAAATTAGATAACATGTTTGGCAATATCAGTCCAAATAATCCGTTATACTGTACCAAAGGAAGTGCTCCTGTGTAATACTGAACAAGGTCAACCCATAGCATAACACAGAGATACTGCTCAAGTTAGGAATTTATTGGGTTTTTCTGACCCCTAATCTGTGTTTCATACAGCTTATATGTCATCAGTATTGTATCTGTGGATCCGAAACCTGTATTCTGTGGATATCTGTATCCGACAAACAAACAAACGATACATGCATTAGGGGCTGGAAAACCACTTAAGGCTAAGGCCACACGGGCCGTAATCGCAGTGTTAAAGCGCTGCGGAAAGAACCGCTGCGTGATCGCATTGCGGTTCTTTCCCAGCGCTTTGAAGAGAAAGTTCACGGAGTTTTCCTCTGCAGACTTTCTCTTCCCATTATATCTACGGGAAAGCCGCAGGCGTTTCCATAGATATATTTGTCATGCTGCGATTTCTTCTGCAAAGTGGGCATGGGATTCGCATGAAACCCATCTCCTTTGCTTGCACTGTAAAACGCCGCAATTTTTCCCGCAGCGTCTCCGCTGCGGGCAAATCGCGCATCTATGTCCCGTGGGGCCCCGGCTTAAGGCTGAGGCCCCACGTTGCAGAAAAGCAGCTTTTTTTTGTTGTTGTTGTTACAGATTTTGCAGCGTTTTTGTGAGCCAAAGCCAAGAGTGGATTGAACAGAAGGCAAAAGTATAAGAACTTCCTATATATTTTCCATTCCTTTTCAAAACAGTCCAAAAAAAAAAAAAAAAGCTGCTTTTCCTCAATTTGGAGCCTAATGCTGGTATTCTTTAGCTATGATTTAGTTCCTGATACCTAACAATGGGGTAACATACATGAAAAGTTTCAGTAAATCACAATAAGGCCCTGTTCACATCTGCATTGAAGGCTTTGTTAGGAACCTTTTTTGACAAGTCTATAAAAAATTGTGGTTGAAAAAGTGCTGCACATAAGCCATTATCATTTGTCAAAAAGCTGGAGAACCCAGCGGATATACAACAAATGGCATTATATTGAATGAGGTCCCATTGGGATTTGTTGACGGCTCCATCTTCACTGTTCAGCCTATTGTTCTGTTTCTATGATGAAAGAGAAGAGCAGTCTACAGAACTTACCCGTATTATGAGACAGTTCAGTGTAATATCCTCATATTACAGATAGCTTAAAATGGATACCCTTCTTATCCAATTTGATGGTTTATCCTTAGGATAGGTTACCAATATTAGGTTGCTGGGGATTCATCTCAGCACCCCGATCGATCAGCTGTTCCAAGGGATCACAGTGCTTGTACAAAGCACAATAGCCTTCTCACTATTTGCACTGGGTCCAGATACTGCCCATGTTTTTGGTAGTGGATGTTCTTAATACTGCAGCTTTATCCCAAGTACATGGGTGGGAACAGGACACAGATTCCTAAATTTAGAGTGTTTCAGTGGATTGACCAGTTGAATACTCTGAAGCCCAATGCTTTGAAAGTGGATGTCAGTGTTCATGGTATGTTAATGTTGTTTTCCAATCCTCATAGACCTCATGTGGTAATGTGCAGAATGTTTACAACACAATAAGATTATTATAATAGATTAATTGTTTTTCCTTCTTCTTCTTAGTTGCAGGAGTTGAATGTAAAACACTGATGTGAAGACTTACCTGGATGGATTCCCTCATTACATTTAGTAATTTTACTACATAATTAAAACAATTGATTGACTACTGAGCGTGGCTTGTTGTGTATTACTGTATGATATAAGTATTAGACACTGTGTATTGGCCATGTTACATCATGGTTAGCTGCAAGGATTTATTTCCCTGGATATTTTTTTATAAGGATGTATTTCTGTGGCTGATTCTCCCTATTTTTGCTTTATTCTAATCAATAGTGACTAAGACATGCCATAGATAGACCAAGACAGTGTGCAGTAACCATAGTAACATGCCCCTCTTATATGGGGGGCCTGGTACAAGTTCACATTGCAGGATATCCTCCATCTGTTTTGACCTTTTGCTTTATAATAAATTCAAGGGTTTTTTTGTACACCTGGTTACAATTGATAGATGAGTCCTCTGCTTATATATCCATTATATACTCCTATATATATATATATATATATATATATATATATATATATATATATTTATGGATGATTCATTGTTTGTAGTATCAGCACTTGTTACACACCAAGATGATTCCATTTATCTTCTTGATATAACTGGCATATTAGCACTTTATATAACATTTGATGTAACTTTTTATACATACTGCATGAGTTCTCATTTCTTTATTTATATCATGTTTCTATTTCTATATTGTCTGTGTTTATTGTGTACTTATATGTCATTTTTAAGTCTACTATTTAGCTAGCCTTTCGCAAAAAGAAAAAATACTTCCCAACATTGAAGGTCCATCTTCAAGATACATGTGAGCAGTGTCCATAAGGGTATTTAAAGCATGTTTGGCACGCCAAAAGTTTAGATGTTTGCAATGACACAGAGTACTGGAGCTTGTATAGCATCCTTACATTTTGTAGCAACTGAGAAAGTTATTGCAAGCTCAGGTCTATTCACTTGAAGGCGACTGAGCTTTCAGTAACTTCCTGGGCTGATACATGGTATACAGAACTGAGCTAGTTCTGGTACAGTATTGCAGGGTAAACAGTTGTTGGCAGTGGTGTCAAGTAATGGTGCACTCTTGGACAACCCCTTTAATTCAGCTCTGATGCCTGCAGATTGGACTCCATTTCATGCTAATCGGTTCCCTTTAACTAATAATAACAAAACCAATATTGTTCTGACCACTTTCTTGGTAATAGAAGACCCCATGCCCTGGACACTATAGTTTCATATCAGCAGGTTAGATGTTTCTTTTTTCTCATGTCCTTTATTGAGATCATAAAGCTTCATATGTTCCAGAGAGCACCTTGTAAGAATCTCACAAACAGTCCCATTGTTATCAGACTCCAAGCATCCTTTGTTGCAAATATACATATATTTCTTTATTAACACCTTCCATATAAGTCATGTAAACACCTTGAACTGTATTCTTTACATGTCCTCAATTCAACAATATCTAAGAAAGGCTCCATGCAAGGGATCCTATTCTATCTCTATACTAACAGTAAGTATAACTTGTGTGACTTGTATGTTTGTTCTTTCTTTATGTATGAAGATAAAGTCATATTTGTCTTGCTGTATCACAGTACAAGATCATCACAACATTGAAATGAGGGTCATGATGCAAAAGGAAAGCCGATGTATATATTATTTTACATATTTTAGTAATGTCAATCTCCATTTACAGAAGGATGTTGTGTGTTTTATAATTTAAGTATAATAAAATAAAATCTTTTCTATCATATATATATATATATATATATATATATATATATATATATATATATATACACACACACAAACACACACTGAATAGACCTATTTATTATTTGTGTATTATTTATATGTCAATGTCTGTAAAGCACTGCGGAATACGATGGCGCTATATAAGTAAGAATAATAAATAAATATGTTGTGATATTAGAGATACATATGTGATAAAATTAATGTTTCGCTGATTTACTATTATAACAAATTATGACATTGTCAGATTTTCATTAGACTGGTACAAAGTTTATAATAATGTATACATTTATATATTACAATTTTTATTATAATTAATAATGGCCAGAACATTGTAAACAATGGAACACAAAGGGACTGGACCCATCTAGAACTATATTCTCTGCATGGAATTGTCATTGGGTTTTATTACTAGGAACTAGTTATGTTAATGACTATTCAAGATATGAGTTGAAACCAACATAGAAAAACTATTCAAATCCAAGGACACATCTACTACCAAAGAGAAAGAATAATTACATGAAATGATAATGAAATGAATACAGTTCTGCCTTCAGCTTGGGTCACGCACTGACTTGTCTATTTTTCTCTTGTTTTTTTTGAGGACTCAGTGCTTTGTGTTAGGAAGAGGGCTCTGGGTAGTTTCTGGGGCATTTGATACAAAGTTATACCCCTCCTCGATACAGAGGCCATCAATGAGATGTAATGCAGGGAGCAAAATATATTAATATTCTCATTATTATTAGCCTGATTTGTTAAAACTTCTATTATCACATATAACACATTTATTTTATCATGTATTAAAGGAAGGAATTTTTAATATGTTTTAGTTAAAAATAAAACACAAATGCAACATTAATAATATATGTATGTATGTATATATATATATATATATATATATATATATATATATATATATCAAATGAAAATACATAAAAAATACAATAAAATAGCTTTGTGATCAGCTAAAAAGATTATGGGATCAGTAGCTGTACAGGAGTATGTTGTGAGGGTCTCCATGCAGATCTGCGAGTGTGATCAGGTGAACAGTCTCCAATGGAGTGACCTGTGAATAACCCACCGGCCTGTGATGGACAAATAATAGCGCACAACAAGACTCTATAAGGCTGGAGCAGTGAGAGAATGGCACAGTGACTCCACTTGAAAACCTGCTGCCAGGGAGAGTCAGGGATATGTTGCATACCTACCAACTTTCAGGACAGAAAGAGGGACAAAATATGCTGCGGGGGCATAGCACGTCATGGCAAATTTAGCTCCTCACACTTCTAAATTGACTCCGCTCATTTTGATCCATCTCTCTTTTTGCTTCCCACACAATAACCCTAATATATGTCCCCACATTATGTTCTCATATTGACCCCACAGTATAAAGTCTCTTAATGTCCCCCTCCAGCTGCCCCAGTTTAATGTCCCCTTCTAGTTTCCCCCGTTTAATGTCCTCCAGTAGCCCCCATTTTAATGTTCTCCAGCTACTCCCCACGTTTAATTTCCCCCTCCAGTTGCCCCCAGGTTTATGGTCTGAGTGTATTCTGTAGTTACTATAGGTAGGTCCTCCATACAACAACTCTATTCTAGCTGTCTCACTACTGACCTGACTAAATGGAGTTGCTGTAGGTAGGTTCAGTGTCTCGGTGCTTTCTGTGACAGTCAGCATAGGGTCTATGTCTAACAATAAACCCTGCACAGCACATAGGCAGCTGCCCACCAAGGTCCAGATCAGAACAGCATACAGGCAGCAGCCCCCCCAAGGACTGTTCTTCCTCCAGCACACAGGCGGCAGCACCTCAGGGACTGGAGGCTTCCTCCCACCCCTACAGCACACTGGGAGAAGCCCCCCTACTCCCAACACAAGGGTGGCAAGACCCCAGGGGCCAGACCCCTCCAATACACTGGCAGCACCACAGGAACCCCCCCCACTTACATGAATGTAGTACCCCAGGGACCTGCACACCACACGGCAGGACCCTTCAAACCCTCCGCCACATACACACAGGAAGAAGTACTTAAGGGACCACCACCAGCACCTCCTCACACGCATGAAACACCCCAAGAACCCCCAAACCTGCTCTTACACAAGTAATACCCCAGGAACCCACCCACTCAAAATCAATACCCCAGGCTTCCCACACAGACACAAGAAATAGCCCCCCTTGGACCCAAACCACACAAGACCCTTCCAATACATGCCAGCAGCAGCACTCCAAATGCCCCAACGTGCGTTTCGCTGTGAAGCTTTGTCAGGGGGACAAAGATTCATATAAACTATGAAGCTATATGTAGGAAGTACAATTAACACGAATCTTTTGGTGTAATCTATTTTGTGCTCTGTCCCTGTAACCTAATTTATATAGGTTTGACTTCTAGAGAACTACACAGACGAGTTCGTAAACACGTTATCGGCATTCAAAACGCTCGCTCATGTACTGATGTGAACACTCTTAAAACCATACCAAAGCACTTTAACTTATACCTTGATTGCGATTCTTCTCTTCTACGTGTCTGTGCGATTGATAAAGTTCCTATGGGTCCACGTGCAGGTAACTGGAGACAACTCCTTGCTGAAAAGGAGACTAAATGGATTTATCTGCTTGATACTGTTCATCCCAAAGGCCTTAATAAATGCCTTAGCTTTGCCCCTTTTCTCTAAAAATTTTTTTTTTTCCTTCAACCTTACCCTATAGAGAGACTTTAGATTGTTCCCACTCTTGTTCAAAATCTTGTTCCCCATATTATTTTCAGCGACCATTATTCATTATGACTCGTTTTTATTCACAATTTTTATTCTTTTACTCTGTTTTTTGTGTGTTTTTTCTTAGTTATCATCTGGGCGTTGTCATTCAGCTTTCTGGCATTTTCTATCTCACCGACATGACCTCCTTATACCTTGGATTCTTGGGTCCTATTTGATCCTCGGCATATACTTTGTGTCTCCAATATTTAGTTAAAAATTTTACCAAAATATTTTTTCCATATATATTTTCACTTATCACTAGAGATGAGCGAACAGTGTTCTATCGAACTCATGTTCGATCGGATATTAGGCTGTTCGGCATGTTCGAATCGAATCGAACACCGCGTGGTAAAGTGCGCCATTACTCGATTCCCCTCCCACCTTCCCTGGCGCCTTTTTTGCTCCAATAACAGCGCAGGGTAGGTGGGACAGGAACTACGACACCGGTGACGTTGAAAAAAGTAGGCAAAACCCATTGGCTGCCGAAAACATGTGACCTCTAATTTAAAAGAACAGCGCCGCCCAGCTTCGCGTCATTCTGAGCTTGCAATTCACCGGGGACGGAGGTTTCCGTCCAGTTAGCTAGGGGTTAGATTCTGGGTAGGCAGGGACAGGCTAGATAGGAAGGAGAAGACAACCAACAGCTCTTGTAAGAGCTAAATTCCAGGGAGAAGCTTGTCAGTGTAACGTGGCACTGACGGGCTCAATCGCCGCAACCCAGCTTTCCCAGGATCCTGAATGGAATACACTGTCAGTGTATTCCCGTATACCCGATATATACCCCCGATACCCGTTCCAACGGTGTGCCCCCCCACCTTCACCCCAGAAATACCCTGCAAGTCCCCTAGCAATAGGATTGAGGCTATATACACCCACTATTTTTGCTACTGCCATATAGTGCCATTGTCTCACTGGGAATTCAAAGAATATATTGGGCTTACATATAACTTCAATTCCAGGGAGAAGCTTGTCAGTGTAACGTGGCACTGACGGGCTCAATCGCCGCAACCCAGCTTTCCCAGGATCCTGAATGGAACACACTGACAGTGTATTCCCGTATACCCCATATATACACCCCAAATCCCCGTTCCAACGGTGTGCCCCCCCCACCTTCACCTCAGAAATACCCTGCAAGTCCCCTAGCAATAGAATTGGGGCTATATACACCCACAATTTTTGCTACTGGTATATAGTGCCATTGTCTGACTGGGAATTCAAAGAATATATTGGGGTGACGTGCACCCACAATTTTTGCTACTGCTATACAGTGCCATTGTCTGACTGGGAATTCAAAGAATATATTGGGGTTATGTGCACCCACAATTTTTACTACTGGTATACAGTGCCATTGTCTGACTGGGAATTCAAAGAATATATGGGGGTTATGTGCACCCACAATTTTTAATACTGGTATACAGTGCCATTGTCTGACTGGGAATTCAAAGAATATATGGGGGTTATGTGCACCCACAATTTTTAATACTGGTATACAGTGCCATTGTCTGACTGGGAATTCAAAGAATATATTGGGGTTATGTGCACCCACAATTTTTACTACTGGTATACAGTGCCATTGTCTGACTGGGAATTCAAAGAATATATGGGGGTTATGTGCACCCACAATTTTTACTACTGGTATACAGTGCCATTGTCTGACTGGGAATTCAAAGAATATATTGGGGTTATGTGCACCCACAATTTTTACTACTGGTATATAGTGCCATTGTCTGACTGGGAATTCAAAGAATATATGGGGGTTATGTGCACCCACAATTTTTAATACTGGTATACAGTGCCATTGTCTGACTGGGAATTCAAAGAATATATGGGGGTTATGTGCACCCACAATTTTTACTACTGGTATACAGTGCCATTGTCTGACTGGGAATTCAAAGAATATATGGGGGTTATGTGCACCCACAATTTTTACTACTGGTATATAGTGCCATTGTCTGACTGGGAATTCAAAGAATATATGGGGGTTATGTGCACCCACAATTTTTAATACTGGTATACAGTGCCATTGTCTGACTGGGAATTCAAAGAATATATTGGGGTTATGTGCACCCACAATTTTTACTACTGGTATACAGTGCCATTGTCTGACTGGGAATTCAAAGAATATATGGGGGTTATGTGCACCCACAATTTTTACTACTGGTATACAGTGCCATTGTCTGACTGGGAATTCAAAGAATATATGGGGGTTATGTGCACCCACAATTTTTAATACTGGTATACAGTGCCATTGTCTGACTGGGAATTCAAAGAATATATGGGGGTTATGTGCACCCACAATTTTTACTACTGGTATATAGTGCCATTGTCTGACTGGGAATTCAAAGAATATATTGGGGTTATGTGCACCCACTATTTTTACTACTGGTATACAGTGCCATTGTCTGACTGGGAATTCAAAGAATATATGGGGGTTACGTGCACCCACAATTTTTGCTACTGGTATACAGTGCCATTGTCTGACTGGGAATTCAAAGAATATATGGGGGTTATGTGCACCCACAATTTTTAATACTGGTATACAGTGCCATTGTCTGACTGGGAATTCAAAGAATATATTGGGGTTATGTGCACCCACAATTTTTAATACTGGTATACAGTGCCATTGTCTGACTGGGAATTCAAAGAATATATGGGGGTTATGTGCACCCACAATTTTTACTACTGGTATACAGTGCCATTGTCTGACTGGGAATTCAAAGAATATATGGGGGTTATGTGCACCCACAATTTTTAATACTGGTATACAGTGCCATTGTCTGACTGGGAATTCAAAGAATATATGGGGGTTATGTGCACCCACAATTTTTACTACTGGTATATAGTGCCATTGTCTGACTGGGAATTCAAAGAATATATTGGGGTTATGTGCACCCACTATTTTTACTACTGGTATACAGTGCCATTGTCTGACTGGGAATTCAAAGAATATATGGGGGTTACGTGCACCCACAATTTTTGCTACTGGTATACAGTGCCATTGTCTCACTGGGAATTCCACAAATAATTTGGGGATTCATTCACCCTACATCTCAGGCTCTTGCCATATTCACCCAGGTTGTCAGTGCTGCACCAGCTCGTTCCCAGACAGCTCGGCCCGAAAAACACGTTACCTATATAGAGGATTTGGACAATGAAGACAACATGTTCTAAATCTAATGTCTGCACCTTCTCCAGAATTAAAATAAAGGCAGCGTTTAACTTTCAAATAGCACTGCACAAAGGAAGAGCTTATCAGCTTGTCTCATGACATGCTACTGAAAAGTTTCATTTGTGTATCTTAATGTAAATATAGTTGTATAAGCTTTTTGGGTTTTAGGCACTGCCAAGTTATTTATTACCACCCGCTCCCTTATAATGATGATGACGCCAAAGTCACTGTGGGTGTTCAGAGCTCACAGCTTTGGGTGACATTTGTCTTGCTCTCTGTCGGTACCAGCTGTCTTTTTGGATACCGTAAAGTTATGTTGACTTTATTAACAGCTATAGAAGCTTTAGCCAGGTTGTGACGGTGTGTAACCCTAACAACACTAAGTGGGATACACATTAATAGTCAGTCTATGTACGCTAAACGTATCACTGAAGTAATTTTTTTTCCCTCTCCCCTAATATAAGAAAGGAACAGACATTAGACCTAGACCGGGGTTCGAGGCTTGAAAAAATCCAGTATTATTTGTTCTTCATGATGTGAAATATGTGTTGAAAAGCAACCCAAGATGAAGTCAGCCATGTGTGCCAGTGTGTTACTTGGCATGCCTTTGCTGGCCCCAACTGTAAGGGTCACTCTCCATTTCCTCCATTTTCCACTCCCCTTCACACCATTTGTGGTGAAGCAATGGGATGCACTGAAGTGCACCCTCTAGCCTCGTGTGGGATAGGGACATCAGATGCCACTCCAACCCCCTCGTCTTCCTCCGCCAGCCAACGGTGCGAAGATGAGAGGAGTGTGCTCTGAATGTTTTCTGCCTAGCAGAGGCTAGTTCTCACTTACGAAAATGGCCCCACTTTGACCTGTATATCAGGCACAATGGTGTAGGTTTCAAAGAAACATGGCACCAACAAGTTGGAAAACGTGGGCCATGCGTGGACCGTGTTTGAGTCTGGCAAGCTCCAGATCTGCTACCAGGTTCCAGCCATTATCACAGGCGCAAAAATGCCAGGCCCCAGGTGTAGCAGGGAAAAAAAAATGCCATCTCAGCCAGGATGGCATCCCTGACCTCGGAGGCACTGTGCTGTCTGTCCCCCAAGCTGATCAGTTTCAGCACGGCCTGCTGACATCTCCCCATGCCAGTGTTACAGTGTTTTCCGCTAGTAGCTGGGGTGGAGGTTGCAGCTTCGTAGGGTTTCAGTCTACTCCTGCCATGAATTTTGGCCTGGGAGAGGAGATAGGCCACCCCAGTTTGCACCCGGGGAACAGACTCCACCACATTCACCCTGCCTGTCATTAAAGATAAGCACTGCAGCATCCCTGACCACAGGCGCTTGTCCATGTGTCGGTGGTCAAGTGGACCTTGCAGCAAAGCGCAGAGCTCTGGGCCCGACTGATGTTATGGGACACATGCAGGCGCAAGGCAGAGACAGCACACCAAGAGAAGTAGTAACGGCTAGGCCCAGCATAGGGAGGTGCCCCAGCTGCCATCTGCTGACGGAAGGCCTGGGTCTCCAGAAGCATAAACAAACACCAACATCTCCAGGGCCAGCAGTTTATCGATGAGGCTGTTACAGGCTTGGGCATGGGGGTGGGTTGTATTGTACTTCTGCCTGCAATGAAAAGCTTGGGAAATGTGGAGTGGCTGGGAAGAGGCGCATGATGGTGCAGGCCAAAAGGGCGCATGAGGGTGAACTCCCCAATGTGTCAGAGATAGGTGTGTAGGTGTCCTTGCATCATATACTTGCACCATATTTGGCTTTGGAAGTTAATTTTGTGCCAAAAAGTGGTTAAGACAGCGATCCCTCAGCTACTCCCGTTACACTGTCTATTGAAGTTACCATCTGTGGAAGTGGACCACCATTTCTAAGATCCCAAAGGAAGCAGGCAAGAGATGTGCAGTTCAGAAAAAAAGATGAGAAAATAAGTTTAGGCTGTAGAGCACAGAGGGATCGGAGAGGACAGAGCTGGTGTCGGCCAGGTATTCCCACAACATGCGCCTATACTTGTCCCTCCTGGTGACACTAGGCCCCTGAGTGGCAGTAATTTGTCCAGGGGGGCCATTAACGTGTTCCAGACCTAGGAATAAGTCTTCCAACAGGGTAGAGTTTTGCATGCCTTTGCTTCTACCCACTGTTTTTGCTGCTTAGCTTCCCTCCACATCTACTCTGCTTTCACCCCTAAACATCACCCCAGTTTATGCCTTTGCTTCTACCCAGGTTTTTTGTTGATTTAGCTTCCCTCTACATCTACACTGCTTTAGCCCCTAGACATCACCCCTGTCCATGTGGGGTCGGTGGCCTCGTCATCCACCAACTCCTCTTCCAATTGCGCACTGCCCCCTTACTGCAAACCGCACATGACCACAGCTTGCCTTGATGGCAACTGTGTCTCATGATCCCCACTTAGGTCCAGACAAGTCGGTGGCGGGTCCAAAACCCCAAAATTGGAAGGAAATGGCAGATGCTGCAGTATTTCTAACACCTGTTCCTGGTGCTCGGGCCTGGTCTGTGTTGTACCCTGCACCCTGCTTAACGCATCTGCCATATCCGAAGTTGTGCTGAGCGCATGCTAATGTTTCGTGTCCAGTGCAATGGATGGGATGGGATTTCACATAAGTCTGCCACCCATGGCCACTCATGGTTGAGCAACTGAGGGAGTTGACTTTGACGAACCCGAGGGTTTTGGAGTTGGAACTACATCAAAGGTCTGTGCTGCTCACACACTCTGCTCAACACATGATATGTTTAGTGCCAGCAGTGTGGAGACGTCGCACAACAGCCGTTGTTCCAGCAGGTACAGGCGTTGTAGGAGTGCATAGAGGCTAGCAGCGGCAACTATACACTTTAAAAACTATCCGCACAAGCACCACACTTTCACCAGTAGCTCAGGAACATTGGGGTACCTTTTTCAAAAGATTAGCAGCAATGAGTTAAAAACGTGGCCCAGGCATGGAATATGTTGCAGGCTGCCAAGCTACAGAGCCAATCCCAGGTTACGGCCATTATCACACATGACAACATGCCTGGGCCCAGGTGCAGTGGCAAAAACCACATTGCCGTCTCATCGAGGATGGCATGACTCACTTTGTAGGCAGTGTGCTGTCTGGCCCCCAAGCTGATGAGCTTCAGCACGGCCCGCTGACGTCTCCCCACACCAGTGTTGCAGCGTTTCCAGCTCGTAGCTGGGGTCAATTTAACAGCGGAGGAGGGTGGTGTTTCAGCCCTCCTCCCAGGAATGTTGTGTGGGGAGACAAGTCAGGCCACCACATTTTGCGACCCGGTCCACGCCTCAACTACATTCAACCACTGTGCCCAAATTGAAAGTTAGCGTCCCTGTCCGCATGCACTTGTCCATTCGTAACTGGTCACATGGAACTTTAGGGCTAAGCGCTGAATTTAGGGACCGCCTCATGTTTGGGGGAAAGTGCTGGTGTGGACGGCACAGTGCGGTGGCGCAGTAGACACTCTGCCCAAAAAGGGCAGAGTGTCCCCCAGCCGGGATTCCAACATCTCCTGGGCCAGATTTCTTGAGATGAGGCCGTTGAAGCCTTGGGCATGTGGGTGGGTTGCGCTGTACTTTAGCATGAAATGAAAGGCTTGGGAGATGGGGAGTTGCTGGGAAGAGGCGCATGATGGCGCGGGCAAAAGGAGAAATGGCAGGAAAAGGTGAGGATAAGGGTGAACTCCCCAAAGTGTCAGAGGCAGATGTGGAGGTGTCCTGGCTCCTGGTCTGGACTGCAGCGCCAGCCCTGTCAACAGTGGAAGAGGCAGTGGCCGCCAGGCCAAACGACGATTATCCTGCACTTGCTCTCACCCACTGAGCCCAGGGCTTGCCTTCCAAATGATGGCACCCGCAAGAGGTGGTGAGATTCCTCTCCGCAGATCTCCAAACCATCTTGGACTTGCAAATTGCACTAAATTTGTCATGTAACTGACATGTATATGATGAGTCTATCCATTGTCTGTTCATTTTGGTGAAAGTCAGCCTGTCAGCTGACAGACAGCTGTGCTTGTCAGTGATGATGTCACCGGCTGCTTGTACCCCCAGTTTTTGCTGCTTAGCTTGCCTCCACATCCACACTGCTTTTGCCCCTACACATCACCCCTATCCATGCCTGTGCCTCTAGCCATAAGTCTGCCACCCATGGAAACTCATGGTGCAGAAAGTGAGGGAGCTGACTCTGAGGAACCCTTGGGTTTTGTAGCTGGTACTCCATCAAAGGTCTCTGCTGCTCACACACCCTGCTGAACATACGGTATCTAGGGTTAGAGCGTGTGGTGACCTCGCACAACAGTAGGTGCTTCAGGCAGATGTAGGCCTTGCTGGAGTGTATTGCGGCTAGCTCCAGGTACTGTAGACTTGGGAAAGTGGGTGTCCAAGTGCCGCACTTTCACCCTTAGCTCAGCTAATTTGGGGTATGTTTTTAAAAATCATTGCACCACTACATTGAACATGTGGGCCAGGCATGGAACGTGTTGGAGGCTGGCAAGCTCCAGAGCCCTCCAACAAGCTAAAAAACCTGGCCCCAGGGGCAGCGGGGATAAACAAATTGCCATCTCATCCAGGATGGCATCCCTGACCTCAGAGGCAATGTGCTGTCCGTCTCCCAAGCTGATGAGCTTCAGCCCAGCCTGCTGACGTCTCCCCACACCAGTGTTGCAGCGTTTTCAGCTCGTAGCTGGGGTCAATCTAACAGCGGAGGAGGAGGAGGGTGGTGTTTCAGCCCTCCTCCCAGGAATGTTTTGTGGGGAAACAAGTCAGGAAAATTCTTGAAACGGGAGAGTTTTGCATCTTTGCCCTTGCTGCCTATGGACATCCCTTTGCCTCTAGCCACCATTTTCCCTGCTTTGCTTGCCTCCACATCCACACTGCTTTTGCCCCTAGACATCACCCCAGTCCATGCCTTAGCTTGTACCCCCAGTTTTTCCTGCTTAGCTTGCCTCCACATCCACACTGCTTTTGCCCCTAGACATCACCCTAGTCCATGCCTTAGCTTGTACCCCCAGTTTTTCCTGCTTAGCTTGCCTCCACATCCACACTGCTTTTGCCCCTAGACATCACCCCAGTCCATGCCTTAGCTTGTACCCCCTGTTTTTCCTGCTTAGCTTGCCTCCACATCCACACTGCTTTTGCCCCTAGACATCACCCCAGTCCATGCCTTAGCTTGTACCCCCAGTTTTTCCTGCTTAGCTTGCCTCCACATCCACACTGCTTTTGCCCCTAGACATCACCCCAGTCCATGCCTTAGCTTGTACCCCCAGTTTTTCCTGCTTAGCTTGCCTCCACATCCACACTGCTTTTGCCCCTAGACATCATCCCTATCCATGCCTCTTCCCCTAGCCATAACTCTGCCACCCCTGGAAACTCATGGTGCAGAAACTTTGGTTGCTGACTTTGAGGAACCCTTGGGTTTTGTAGATGGAACTCCATCAAAGGTCTGTGCAGCTCACACACCCTGCTCAAGATATGGTATTGTAGGGTTTCAGCGTGTGTGAATGACGGACAACAGCCTGTGTTTGGACAGATGTAGGCCTTGCTAGAGTGTTTTTAGGCTAGCAGCGACTCCTGTGCACTTGCAAAAGTGGGCGCACAAGCGCCGCATTTTCAACAGTAGCTTCGGTACATTTGGGTATGTTTTTAAAAAACTTTGCACCACTAGGTTAGACGTGGGCCAAACATGGAACGTGTTGGAGGCTGGCAAGCTCCAGAGCCGCTACCAGGTTCCAGCCATTATCACAGGCGTAAAAATGCCAGGCCCCAGGTGTAGCAGGGAAAAAAAAATGCCATCTCAGCCAGGATGGCATCCCTGACCTCGGAGGCACTGTGCTGTCTGTCCCCCAAGCTGATGAGCTTCAGCACCGCCTGCTGACGTCTCCCCACACCAGTGTTTTAGCGTTTGCCGCTAGTAGCTGTGGTGGAGGTTGCAGTGTCGTAGGGTTTCAGTCTACTCCTGCCATGAATTTTGGCCTGGGAGAGGAGATAGGCCACCCCAGTTTGCACCCGGGGAACAGACTCCACCACATTCACCCTGCCTGTCATTAAAGATAAGCACTGCAGCATCCCTGACCACAGGCGCTTGTCCAAGTGTCGGTGGTCAAGTGGACCTTGCAGCAAAGCGCGGAACTAAGGGCCCACCTGATGTTGAGTGACACGTGCTGGTGCAAGGCGGGGACGCCACACCGGGAGAGGTTGAGACGGCTAGGGACGGCATAGTGAGGTGCCACAGTTGCCATCAGGTCCGGGAAGGCGGGAGTTTCAACAAGCCGGAACGCCAACCTCTCCTGGGCCAGCAGTTTAGCGATGTTGGCGTTCTAGGCTTGCGTGGGTGGGTGGTTAGCGGTGTATTTCTGCCGGCGCTCCAATGTCTGAGAGATGGTGGGTTGTTGTAAAGAAGCGCCTGATGGTGCCTTTGATGGTGCAGGAGAAGGAGATAAGACAGAAACAGGGGAGGATGAGGGAGAAGTCAACAAAGTGGCGGAGGCAGATGAAGTGATGTCCTGGCTCGTCCTCTGGAGTGCATCGCCAGCACTGTGAGCAGAGGCAGTGGCATGAACGGCGGGCGACGTTTGTCCTGCCGTTGCTGCCTGCCACTGATTCCATTGCTTGGATTCCAAATGACGGTGCATTGAAGTGGTGGACAGGTTGCTCTTCTCAGGGCCCCTACTCGATTTCGAGAGGCAAATTGTGTAGACGACACTATATCTGTCCTCGGCGCATTCCTTGAAAAAACTCTACACCTTCAAGAAACGTGCCCTCGATGGGGGAGTTTTTCTGGGCTGGGTACAAAAGGGAACATCTTCGGACATTCCGGGTCTGGCCTGGCTTCGGCAAAGCAGCTGACCTCTGCCTCTGGACATATCTCTGCCTCTAGCTACCCTTTTTGGTGCTGCACCTGCCTCAACATCCACACTACTTTCCCAGCTTGACATCTGCCTTGTCCAGGTGGGGTCGGTGTCCTCGTCGTCCACCACCTCCTCTTCCAACTCCTGTCTCGCCTCCTCCTCCTGCACAATGCGCATGTCAACTGGCTGCCCTGACAGCAACTGCGTCTCATCGTCGTCGATGAGGGTGGGTTGCTGGTCATCCGCCACCAAATCGACCGGAGATGGAATGGAGGAGACTCTAGTGTTTGAGCATCTGGACACAGATACTCGTCTGTTAGGTCCGTGGAATCGCGAAATGGAGGGGCAGGTTGCGGTACAGTCAAAGGAAGGGAGAACAGCTCTGGGGAGCAGGGACAGTTGGGGTTATTGTTCTGGGAAGATTGGGAATTTTGGGTGGAAGGAGGACAAGACTGTTGGGTAAGAGGAGGTAGAGGCTGACTGGCTGGTGGACAATGTGCTTTAAGCGTTATCCGACAGCCATTGCAAGACCTGTTCCTGGTTCTCGGGCCTACTAATCTTTGTACCATTCAGCCTAGTTAATGTGGAACTTTTGTGCAAAGCGCAGAACTTAGGGCCCGCCTGATGTTAAGGGACACACGCTGGTACAAGGCTCAACTCACCCTAAGTGCCAAAAACACTGCTGGTGCAAGGCTCTACTCATGCCAAGGGCCTCAATCTCTGCTGGTAGCTCAGCTTAAGGTCATGTAACTTTGTTTGGAAGGGCTCATGTTAAGGGCTAGAAAAGTGAATTTTGGAAGGTCTTACCACATCACACACACACACACACACACACACACACACACTCAAAATGACAGTTAAGGGTGAGGGCTTTTGGAATTCCCATTGCCTATTCCATTTGTGGTTGTCATGGGGAACGTGATTTAAAGGGGTGGTTGTTACTGTTTGTTGAGCTTAAATTGGGGTTTGTGTCCATCCATTTGGGGAGTAAAGAAGGTTTCCAGGTATTTTCCCACTTTGATAGAGGTTTTTTTGAATGTGGAAAGTGTGTAGTTGTTAGGCAGTGATGTTGGGGTAATAGAGGGTCTTTGGTGTGTTAGATGCCCCCAGACATGCTTCCCCTGCTGTCCCAGTGTCATTCCAGAGGTGTTGGCATCATTTCCTGGGGTGTCATAGTGGACTTGGTGACCCTCCAGACACGGATTTGGGTTTCCCCCTTAACGAGTATCTGTTCCCCATAGACTATAATGGGGTTCGAAACCCGTTCGAACACACGAACATTGAGCGGCTGTTCGAATCGAATTTCGAACCTTGAACATTTTAGTGTTCGCTCATCTCTACTTATCACCTTTTTCGCACTGCGCGCTGGCACTTTTTTGTTTTGTACCATTTTTATTCATCCCTACTTTATTATTATCAAAGATGTATTTATTTGCACTGTTGCGTCCATATGAACCAGTATACCTATATGCGTTTTGCCATGTAATGTGTTAGACTTACCTTATTCATGGTATCCAACTTGATCTTTATTGGCATTGTGTTTTTTTCCTGATATAACAATGTGATTTCATGGGCCATGCAATGATCTACGGTACTTGCCTTTCTTTTCATATGCTGCATCTATGTACAAGTGCTACATCCCACATTTGAGTGTTATTTACACTATAATGTTTGCATCTAAAATTTTGTTCATTGTGTGCACATAACTTGTAATTAATGTAAATTTTATTATCTTTTGTATTCAAATATTTGCACATTTTTCATATTACATGTGTCTTATCACACCAAGCATTTTTTATTGGGGTTTTTACTGCGTTTTATTGCGATCTCACATCTTTCATCAATAGCCTATGCATTGGTGACCTTTAATACTAACATTCATAAAAATTGTGTGCCGTTTTCTAATGGACCCTCTATTGTTTTTATCATGCTCTCATTAACTTACATCTTTAGTAAGCAACAATACCATTGCCTTATTAGTTTCATATGCTGTCTTTATGGTGTTCCGAGCTGCCGTCATATCCATCCTCCTTATCACGCATGCGCTAAGGTTTGTCTTTGTCTTTCCCATATTCTCGCGATACTTACACATCACGCATGCGCAGTTGATACTTGTTTGCCCATATTTGTTTCTATTGCCTGTAAATCGATGGCTGGTCAGGTAATGGAGGGGGTGTACATCTCACCCAGACTACCATACCTGATGATATCTATTAGAGAGGTTCCACAAGCGTCTACAGGTTTTTCCCCTTTTGAGTTAGTCTATGGTAGACACCCCAGGGGCTTACTTGAAATAGCCAAAGAAATAGTTCTACCAGAGTCCGAGAGTTTAACCCAGGGGACAGAGTCCTTATTTTGGTGCCTACTGTGGAGAGCAAGTTCTTAGCAAAATAGCAAGGCCCATATGAAATTGTGGAAAAAGTAGAGCCAGTCAACTATAAGGTTCACCAACCAGGGAAAAGGAAGCCTCTTCAAATCTACCATATGAACTTGATTAAGCCCTGGATCCAGAGGGAATCCTTGGTGGCCTCAAATACAGAGGTGGGTGATTCATTGCCACCAATCCCTCCAGTCCATGTGAATGAGACCCTATCAGTGCCCCAGCAACAGGAGGCAAGAGAGTTCCTGCAGAAGAATAGACGCAAGTTCTCTGATCTACCAGGGCGTACACACCTAATAGAGCACCATGTAGTGACAGATCCTGGGCGGAAAGTAAACCTCAAACCCTACAGAATACCAGAGGCACGTAGGGAGGTAGTGTCAGCTGAGGTTAAACGTATGCTGGAGTTCGGAGTGATTGAGGAATCCAAAAGTGAGTGGTCTAACCCAATTGTATTGATACCAAAGCCTAATGGTACTTGGAGGTTTTGCAATGATTTTAGAAAATTGAATGAGATTTCAAAGTTTGATGCTTATCCCATGCCCAGGGTTGATGAGCTGATTAACAAGTTGGGTAATGCCAAGTACATAACCACAGTGGACCTTACAAAAGGTTACTGGCAAATACCTTTGTCTAAGGAAGCCAAAGAGAATACTGCCTTTGTTGTTCCAGAAGGTCTGTTTCAGTACAGGGTTATGCCATTTGGACTGCATGGAGCTCCTGCTACCTTTCAGAGGTTGATGGACCAGATCTTGCGGCCACATCGTGACTATGCAGTGGCTTACCTGGACAATGTGGTCATTCATAGCCCAGACTTGGGAAGTCACCTCTGTAAGGTGCAGGCAGTACTGGACTCTATAAGTGAGGCAGGCCTTACTATCAACCCTGAGAAATGTGCTTTGGGACCGGAGGAAGCCAAGTACCTGGGCTATGTCATTGGCAAAAGGGTAATAAAACCCCAAATCAATAAGGTGGAGGCAATACAAAATTGGCCAAGACCACTGACCAAGAAGCAAGTCGGCATTTCTTGGCATAGCTGGCTACTACCGGAGGTTTGTGCCAAACTTTGCCTCTATGGCAGCTCCTCTCACTGACCTGATAAAAGGTGGGAAGTCAATGATGATCCACTGGACACCAGAGGCAGAGGAGGCGTTCCAGAAGCTAAAGTTAGCTCTATGCCAGCAGCCAGTGCTGATAGCCCCTGACTTTAGGAAGGAGTTCCTGGTGCAGACAGATGCCTCAAATGCAGGTCTAGGAGCAGTGCTGTCCCAGGTGGTTAATGGTGAGGAGCATCCGGTAATGTACCTGAGCAGGAAGCTGTCCCCTGCAGAGAAAAACTACGCCATTGTGGAAACGGAATGCTTGGCCATTAAGTGGGCACTGGATGCCCTGAGGTATTACCTCCTGGGGAGAAAATTTAAGTTAATAACTGACCATGCTCCCCTTACATTGATGAAAATTAATAAGGACAGAGATGCAAGGGTTACCCGATGGTTCCTGTCTCTGCAAAATTTTGCATTTGATGTAGAACACAGGCCAGGGAAATTTATTGGGAAACGCTGATGCCCTGTCAAGGGTGCATTGTATGATGGCCACAAATGCCCAGCCCTCCGGTCTGGAGAAGAGGGGGGATATGTAAACTGATGGCTGGTCAGGTAATGGAGGGGGTGTACATCTCACCCAGACTACTAAGGTGGGTGAGATGAGAAAACTCCAGAAAGAACGTTTCTCAGCAGATAACTATTGTCTGCTGAGGGTTATTTCAGAGTTCCGGTTACTGGGCTGGATTTTTAGGAATTGCAGGTAGGTTGGTAGTGGGACCTGTCATTCCACCACCCTCCAGTCCCAGAGAGTCTGCTCATCAAGGGAGGCTTAAGAAGTCAGCTCCAGCAGCAGACTGGGGGCAGAGCTTGGCTGGAGAGCCAAAGAAAGGGGTCATATTTTTGGAGCTGTGTCCTGAGTGATTGTACTGGCTTTTGATTCTGTTATTATTGGTGAGGTAACCTATTCTATGTTTAGTTAGAGCCTAGCCGGGCAGGTATTTATTTTTGTATTGTTTCCTTTTGTTGCTGCACTACCTTTTTGAGTGAAAATAAACTCTACCTTTGTTTTGGACTAAAGAATCTGGACTTTTGTGTCTATGCCATCCCACCTAGCAACCCCAGACCCTGACATGCCTTATATGCTGTTCTTATGTTGTTTTGAGGTGCCAATGTATGTATCTATTTAACTGCGCATGTGCTTGGTTTCTTCCTGTTTTTTTTCTGTGCTCTCGTGTTGTTTACATATTGCGCATGAGCACTTGACCCTTCTTCGGCCATACTTGCTTTTATCGACGAGGCACACAACTCACGCCCACATAGTGATGTCATAATGTCCTCATATGTCTTGGATCGTGTTAATTGTACGTCCTTTATATAGCTTCATAGTTTATATGAGTCTTTGTCCCCCTGACAAAGCTTCACAGCAAAATGCGCGTCAGGGCGGGTCTAGCGGTATGTGACTGTGCAACCGTAGTGTAGTACTTGGGTGCTGTTTGTAACTTCTTTATTTGCCTCCCTGTTATTCCTGCTCTTCATTGTGGGCTGTCTATCCTTTCATTATAATTGTGGGACTTGACAGGCTCTACATTAAAGTATATACAAGGCACTCAATTCTTTATTTTATTTTTGTTACTGGTATGTAATGGACCGACTTCCTCAAGGGATTGGGTCGAGGATAAAACAGCGCTCGCCAGTAGATGTAAAATGAAACTCCTTTATTGGCATACACAACGCGTTTCTGGCAAATAGCCCTTTTTGCGCGTTGTGTATGCCAATAAAGGAGTTTCATTTTACATCTACTGGCGAGCGCTGTTTTATCCTCGACCCAATCCCTTGAGGAAGTCGGTCCATTACATACCAGTATCCTACGTCCCTGTGGCGTCTACAGCTGCTGCCTCCGCTGCCTTACATGCTATTCTTAATGCACTAAAGGTTGTTGTGTCATTCACACAACCTTTCCAGGTGAGAGGCTAATTGTTTCTTCTTACCTACCAAGTGTTATTGATTAATGCACAAGGATCCGCTCGGTGTGGCCTTCTCTCTTTTTCTTGTTTTATTTTATTTTTGTGTCACTGTCCACCACCAGCTATATTATTGAAGTATTGGTCTCCTGTCTTACATGTTGTTTAATGTAATTAATTTTATGTGTATTTATAAATAAAGATTGTTACTTTTACTAGTGGTGTTTCTGTCTTTTGACATTGGTTTATTCTGTTTTGGATATGACAGAGCACAGGGACACAGTGGTGAGGCAGGGGTGGTCCGCTCCTACTTCATCACTGTATGCAACTCATCTGCATCCTCTCCGGATGCAGATGAGTTGAATCCGGGACAAACCTCCCACCGACCGGGACCATGGAAAACGACCTCGAATCTGGGACTGTCCCGCAGAGTCCGGGACAGTTGGGAGGTATGTATATTGTGAGTCTACTACTGCACTGTCTGGCTTGCCAAGATGTGTCAACTGTGCGTTGCATGTACCTGCACCCCATATCTATCTATCTATCTATCTATCAAATCCAAATTTGTCTGTCAACATTTTAATAAATAAGTTCTGAAGTAATACATCTCATATATGCATTCATTATATGAAAAGTATTTGTTCAACGATTAAAACACAATACATTACCAATACACACAATAACTGGAAACTGAGAACAAAAGCAACACAAAAGTCATCCTGCGCAATGCATGGAGCGTAAAGATGGCTACTGTCTACTGTGAGCTAGATTCTGATGTCCATGCCGTTTGCTCATTTGTGTTCAGGAAATATGCTTGGGAACCTCTGAACCGAAACGTATGCGCATCAAAAAGCGGTTACCTTCAGGAATCCCACAGACCCTATAGACTATAATAGGGTCCATGTGGTTTCCACTCAGTTTCCACACAAAACATGCAGAGAGAAAAGTGTTACTTGCAGAACTTTTCTCTCTGCATGTTTCGTATGGAAACAAAGCGGAAACTACACAGTCCCCATTATAGTCTATTGGGTCCTTGAGTTTCCCAGGTATCTGCTTTTTAATGCAAATAGGTTTCCATTCCAGGGGGTTCCCAAGCAAACTTCCCAAATGGAAATCTGAACACAGGTGTGAATAGGGCCTATATTAAGCATTAAAGATTTGGGAGTGACTATGGTGTAAGCAGGATGGTCAATCTCATACGGTGAGGGCTCCTAATTTACTTAACGAGAGACCAACTGCCTTGTGTAGGAGAGAGATTTCTGCATGAGCCGTATGAAGCAGAAGAGATGGCAGCCGGTGTCTTCTGAACTGAGAAATCTATTGCCAACAACTGAACTATTCCCAGACTTTGCTTGTATGAAAAGACTTTAAGAATTGTATGTATGGCTACTGTATTGCAACATAAACACACATCAGTAAATGATTATCCATGATAAGTGTGCAAAACATTACTTTTGTGAAAATGAATCGGGCATGGATCCATGAGGATTTTTCTATACCTCCATCTGATGCTAATCAATAGATCTGCTATTGCTGACAATATGGATGATGCCACTGCTGCTGGTCTCCTTTCCACCATACTGTACTGCTCTTATTGGCATAATAGAAATAAAGAAATATATACAGTATATACATGTATATTAAATGTTTCTAATATTTCCCACTTTTCATAAAAGTAATACCAAATCTGTTGTTGCACCCCCAAAAGGAATCATTTTTCGACTGCTTGTAAAAACCAATATCACAGCGGCAGGCATCTGCCCCCCTAAAAGGGGTCCTTTTGGAACATTTTTTATTTTAAAAATTTTGTAAAAAATCGTACAGTGAGGTGTTTTTAAACAGGCTGGGTTTTTTGTTCCCCAGTTTTCATCGCTTTACTTATTGCCATATTTTGACATTATTAGGTTTGCACTTCCATAGAGTCCCAGAAGTTATACACAAGAAGGTGTCATACACAACTTTTTAAGGCAATTTGCCCTTTTGATCTTAACAAAGTGGTTCAGACCTGAATCAGACATTTGTTCCAGATTGGGAAATCCAAAACATAGCAAAGTTTGAAAAGTTTTGAATATTACTTTTTCCCTTGCCAATGGCACGTGTCCCTATATAGTCTGACATTGTTTACTGGCAATTTTACAACATTTTTTAATGTTTTATTAATGTAGATTTTCTGAAATCCTCTTATTCCTATTTTATCCCTAACATATTTCTTAATCTGCCCCATTGTTCTCACGCACCTATGGAATGCAAGGAGTAAAGCTATTTTGTTAGCATTTCGAAGAATTTAACAAAACATAAAAGATTGGAAATATGCAACAAAAGATCAAAGAAAATCAAGAAGTCCAAAGTAGCATTTGGTGGAAGAATTTCAAAAAAAAAAAAAAAAATAGCAATATTGAAAATACATCTAATGCAGTCTGCGTGTAATTCAGGTATAATTCAAGCGCTCATTGACATTTTGCACTGGTAATAATAACACTAAATCTCTACAAGTGAATCTCAGTAAATTAGAATATCATCAAAAATTAAAAATTTTTTTTAGTAATTCAATTGAAAAAGTGAACCCCATATATTATGTTGAGTCATTACAAACGGAGTGAACTTATTTAAGTGTTTCTTTCTGTTAATGTTGATGATTATGGCTTACAGCCAAGGAAAACCCAAAAGTCATTATCTCAAAAAATTAGAATCCTATTAATATTATAAATCTGAAAGTTTGTGAGTTTGTGTGTTTGGATGTTCGTTCCTCAATCACCGAAAAACCGCTCCACCGATTTGGCTGCAATTTTCCACAAACATAGCTAATACACTGGATTGCGCAATAGGCTACTTTTCGTCACAATAACTCACATACGTTTTTCCCATGACCCACACAAACATCCAACTCGCATCACCATCTCTGCAAAATCACACACTTTGGCCCATAGCAAGCCCTAAACTTCACATTCCTCTCTACAACCTAGCCCCTAACCACACACAATCACATTCACATATACTTCAGCACTTTCACACTCACCTTCACCATCCTGCAGGAGCCGAACTGTTTCACTCTCTGGCTCAGCCATCTTTACCGACCCCCACCACTGGGAGGATCCGCGGCTCCGCCCACCAGACTACTCCACTCTCTTCACACACTGTCACGAACATGGCGGCTGGCCGCATGGTTCCATACGCCGCTCATATGCCGGCCGCCACACATTGCCTCAGGCCGGCATACCATACAGCAGCGGAACCCGGTCGAACATGGCTAGCCGCACAAAACCCCCGTACTCTGCGGCTGGGAACACAGACGCCTCGGGTAACACCACGCATGACTGCTGAAGCTGCAACCGCGACACACACAGCTCCCCGGCATCATCATGGTAAGTGTTGTGGAGACACTGATCGGCAGGTTGCTTAGTGGAGGCGGGGGGTTACAACAGGTGGTGTGTAATGGGGGGGAGGTGGTAGTGGTTAGGGAGGGGTTCTGCTGGGGGGGGAGAATGGTACCACATGACCGAGGGTGCGTAGAGGGGGTGGGCCCCAGATTGCACATGTTGAAGGGAGGGTGGGGTTATGGTCACCGGAGTCACGGGTGGCTGGTGCTGGGGGGAAGGGGGAGATGTAAGAGGTCACTGTAATCTCTATATGGGGCAGGGGGCCGGGGGGAGCGGGTGGTGGGTAAGGGCAGGGCCGGGGACACAGGTAGCAAGAAAGAGGGGGGCCGAGGCGCAGCAGCAAGGCCGTTGCCTTCCGACCCACCATCCTGTAGGAGGGGCCCGCCGCAGCCGCAAGGAAAGGGACGTGGGGGGCCACGGGCCGCTCTGCAGGTGGTTCGCGCCAGGGTCAGGGGGGCTGCGGAGGAAGTCGCGGGTAGGAGGGGACAACAAACTGAGGGCAGAGATAGGGGAACAAGAAATATAAGCAGTTCACCACCACCGCCAACCGGTAGACGAAGTCGCAGGTAACTGCTAGTATTATATAAGAACAACTGTAATAAAATTATTTACCACAGAAATGTTGGCCAAATGAAAAGTCTGCCCAGTAAATGCCGTCAATACTAGGTCAGGGCTCCTTTTGCATGAATGATTACAACAATGCAGCAATGTAGCATAGAGGGATCAGCCTGTGGCACTGCAGACGTGTTATGGAAGCCCGGGTTGTATGATAGCAGCCTTCAGCTCATCTGCATTGTTGGGTCTGGTGTCTCTCATCTTCCAATTGACAATACTCCATAGATTCTCTATTGGGTTAAGGTCAGGCGAGTTTGCTGGCCAATAAAGCACAGTGATACTGAGGTTATTAAACTAGGTCTTGGTACTTTTGGCAGTGTGGACAGGTGCCAAGTCCTGTTGGGAAAATGAAAATTCCATTTCCAATAAGCTTGTGGGCAGAGGGAAGCATGAAGTGCTCTAGAAATTCCTGATAGAAGGCTGCGCGGACTTTGGTCTTGGACCTACACCAGCAGATGACATGGCTCCCAAATCATCACTTATCGTGGAAACTTCACACTACACCTCAAGCAGCTTGGATTGTGTACAGCGGCCTCTCCACTCTTCCTACAGACTCTGGGACCTTGATTTGCAAATGAAATGCAAAATTTACTTTTATCTGAAAACACCTTTGACTACCATGCTACAGTCCAGTTCTTTATCTCCTTGGTCCAGGTAAGACGCTTCTGGCATTGTCTATTGGTCATGAGTGGCCTGACACATGGAATGTGACACTTGTAGTCCATTTCCTGGATACGTCTGTGTGTGGTGGCTCTTGAATCACTGACTCCAGCAGCAGTCCACTCCTTATGAATCTCCCCAAAATTTGTGAATGACCTTTTCTTAACAATCCTATTAAGGCTGCGATTATCCCGGTTGCTTGTGCACCTTTTTCTACCACACTTTTTTCTTCCACTTAACTTCCCATTAATATGCTTTGGTACAGCACTCTGTGAACATCCAGCTTCTTTAGCAATGACCTTTTGTGGCTTACCCTCCTTGTGGAGTGTGTCAGTGACTGCCTTCTGGACATCTATCAGATCAGTAGTCTTCCCCATGATTGTGTCGCCTACTGAACCAGACTAAGGAAACTTTTTAAATTCTTAGCAAACCTTTGCAGCTGTTTTGGGTTAATTATTCTAATTTTCTGAGATAATGACTTTTGGGTTTTCCTTGGCTGTAAGCCATAATCATCAACATTAAAAGAAATAAACACATGAAAAAGTTCTCTCTGTTTGTAATGAGTCAATATAATATATGGGGTTCACTTTTTCAATTGAATTACTAACAAAAATCGAAAAAACTTTTTGTTATTCTAATTCATTGAGATGCACCTGGTTGATTTACGTTCATGGACATCTTCATGAAATGTGATGCCAATAAGTCATAAAAAATGCTTGGAAATTTAGCAGAACTGTAAGCACACAACACTTTCTAAATATAAAGGTTTTCTGTGTGCAGAGTTCATATTAGTGTCCTCTGCCTTTGTCTACAGATATATCTTCATGAAATCAAAACATTGGAATTTTGAAGGTAACCAGTTGGGAGAACAAGGGCAACACCTTTTAGATATCTGAAAAGCAAAAAAATAGAAAATGTAAGAATTTAAATTATCCTACCACAAAGACCTTCATGCAGTGTTGTGACAGACCATGAAAACTCAAGTGTCTAAACGTATGACCAGAGTAGACTCTATCTAGAAATGACTGTAAAGTGTGTGAAGTTCAAAAAGATCCTAAAGCAATCTAAATAAAAAAAAAAAATAAAGAATAAAAATCATAGGAATGTAAACTTCGGCATTAAGAATGTCAACATAAAAGAGATGGAACCTCACCAAAATAGACTTGACTAGAATATTCTAAAATTGTTTGATTTTTTTTTTTATAAGACAAAACAAATGGAGATTTGACTCAGGCAAACTAAAAGGGTTGCCACCATCTGCCTTGGCTCTGCACTGGGGTCTATGATTAGGCCTCAGCATTGACCTGGGTATGCCAAGTATGAAGATGACTGCTGGTGGCCCATTTACGTGTCATTATGAGTAGAGATGAGCGAACAGTGTTCTATCGAACACATGTTCGATCGGATATCAGGGTGTTCGCCATGTTCGAATCGAATCGAACACCACGTGGTAAAGTGCGCCAAAATTCGATTCCCCTCCCACCTTCCCTGGCGCCTTTTTTGCACCAATAACAGCGCAGGGGAGGTGGGACAGGAACTACGACACTGGGGGCATTGAAAAAAATTGGAAAAAGTCATTGGCTGCCGAAATCAGGTGACCTCCATTTTAGACGAATAGTGGATTTCAAATCCGGGTCATATGAGAATGTGAACTTTGTGACTATGAGACAGGGATAGCTGTACAGGCAGGGATAGCTAGGGATAACCTTTATTTAGGGGGGAATGTTATTAAAAATAACTTTTTGGGGCTCTATCGGGTGTGTAATTGTGATTTTTGTGAGATAAACTTTTTCCCATAGGGATGCATTGGCCAGCGCTGATTGGCCGAATTCCGTACTCTGGCCAATCAGTGCTGGCCAATGCATTCTATTAGCTTGATGAAGCAGAGTGTGCACAAGGGTTCAAGCGCACCCTCGGCTCTGATGTAGCAGAGCCGAGGCTGCACAAGGGTTCAAGCGCACCCTCGGCTCTGATGTAGGAGAGCCGAGGGTGCACTTGAACCCTTGTGCACCCTCAGCTCTGCTACATCAGAGCCGAGGGTGCGCTTGAACCCTTGTGCACACTCTGCTTCATCAAGCTAATAGAATGCATTGGCCAGCGCTGATTGGCCAATGTATTCTATTAGCCTGATGAAGTAGAGCTGAATGTGTGTGCTAAGCACACACATTCAGCTCTACTTCATCGGGCTAATAGAATGCATTGGCCAGCGCTGATTGGCCAGAGTACGGAACTCGACCAATCAGCGCTGGCTCTGCTGGAGGAGGCGGAGTCTAAGATCGCTCCACACCTGTCTCCATTCAGGTCCGACCTTAGACTCCGCCTCCTCCGGCAGAGCCAGCGCTGATTGGCCGAAGGCTGGCCAATGCATTCCTATGCGAATGCAGAGACTTAGCAGTGCTGAGTCAGTTTTGCTCAACTACACATCTGATGCACACTCGGCACTGCTACATCAGATGTAGCAATCTGATGTAGCAGAGCCGAGGGTGCACTAGAACCCCTGTGCAAACTCAGTTCACGCTAATAGAATGCATTGGCCAGCGCTGATTGGCCAATGCATTCTATTAGCCCGATGAAGTAGAGCTGAATGTGTGTGCTAAGCACACACATTCAGCACTGCTTCATCACGCCAATACAATGCATTAGCCAGTGCTGATTGGCCAGAGTACGGAATTCGGCCAATCAGCGCTGGCTCTGCTGGAGGAGGCGGAGTCTAAGATCGCTCCACACCAGTCTCCATTCAGGTCCGACCTTAGACTCCGCCTCCTCCAGCAGAGCCAGCGCTGATTGGCCGAATTCCGTACTCTGGCCAATCAGCACTGGCTAATGCATTGTATTGGCTTGATGAAGCAGTGCTGAATGTGTGTGCTTAGCACACACATTCAGCTCTACTTCATCGGGCTAATAGAATGCATTGGCCAGCGCTGATTGGCCGAATTCCGTACTCTGGCCAATCAGCACTGGCTAATGCATTGTATTGGCTTGATGAAGCAGTGCTGAATGTGTGTGCTTAGCACACACATTCAGCTCTACTTCATCGGGCTAATAGAATGCATTGGCCAATCAGCGCTGGCCAATGCATTCTATTAGCGTGAACTGAGTTTGCACAGGGGTTCTAGTGCACCCTCGGCTCTGCTACATCAGATTGCTACATCTGATGTAGCAGTGCCGAGTGTGCATCAGATGTGTAGTTGAGCAAAACTGACTCAGCACTGCTAAGTCTGCATTCGCATAGGAATGCATTGGCCAGCCTTCGGCCAATCAGCGCTGGCTCTGCCGGAGGAGGCGGAGTCTAAGGTCGGACCTGAATGGAGACTGGTGTGGAGCGATCTTAGACTCCGCCTCCTCCAGCAGAGCCAGCGCTGATTGGCCGAATTCCGTACTCTGGCCAATCAGCACTGGCTAATGCATTGTATTGGCTTGATGAAGCAGTGCTGAATGTGTGTGCTTAGCACACACATTCAGCTCTACTTCATCGGGCTAATAGAATGCATTGGCCAATCAGCGCTGGCCAATGCATTCTATTAGCGTGAACTGAGTTTGCACAGGGGTTCTAGTGCACCCTCGGCTCTGCTACATCAGATTGCTACATCTGATGTAGCAGTGCCGAGTGTGCATCAGATGTGTAGTTGAGCAAAACTGACTCAGCACTGCTAAGTCTGCATTCGCATAGGAATGCATTGGCCAGCCTTCGGCCAATCAGCGCTGGCTCTGCCGGAGGAGGCGGAGTCTAAGGTCGGACCTGAATGGAGACTGGTGTGGAGCTATCTTAGACTCCGCCTCCTCCAGCAGAGCCAGCGCTGATTGGTCGAGTTCCGTACTCTGGCCAATCAGCACTGGCCAATGCATTTCTATGGGGAAAAGTTAGCTTGCGAAAATCGCAAACTGACAGGGATTTCCATGAAATAAAGTGACTTTTATGCCCCCAGACATGCTTCCCCTGCTGTCCCAGTGTCATTCCAGGGTGTTGGTATCATTTCCTGGGGTGTCATAGTGGACTTGGTGACCCTCCAGACACGAATTTGGGTTTCCCCCTTAACGAGTTTATGTTCCCCATAGACTATAATGGGGTTCGAAACCCATTCGAACACTCGAACAGTGAGCGGCTGTTCGAATCGAATTTCGAACCTCGAACATTTTAGTGTTCGCTCATCTCTAATTATGAGTTGTGTTCTTGAACTATATTATTTTGTATTATCACTTTGTAGCGTGTGATGAAGGTCTAAAATCAACTGAAAAAATGTTTTCACTCTAGTTTGTACTTTACTCCACTGTTTGTACCACTGGATCTGATGATCAATAAAAGTATTACTTGATTGAATCTCAAGAAGTGTGAAGTTCACATCCCACCTGGTTCCATCCCATGTATGACACGCTAATAGCACTGGGCAGTATTGTCAGTGACCGACTGCTTCACCCCAAGTGTGAGAAGGAGCGAAGTCATAGGTCTCTCCTCCCAACCGCGGTCAGGCTGTAGAATCAACATCAGGCTAAGCGGAGATCACTCCGCACAGAGAACTAAATGATCCTGAAGTCTTTCTTTTTCTTTTTAGTTGCTATGACTTCTAGCATTTTTTCTATCCACTATTCTGAACTCGTATGTGTCTTTTTTCTTGTAATATTACTGTGTATTATCCATGCTGCTGTAACACACTGAATTTCCCCATGGCAGGACTATTAAAGGATTATCTTATCTTATATAAAAGAGTGACAAAATGAGATTGTGAGGTATTAGCAATCAAATAGAAATAAAACTATTGAAACAGCACAGTAAATGTGAACATGCCTATATTGTAATATTATTTATCTTCTTTTACTTTCTAATAGTACACAGACGTTATCCATACTGGTGTAGCATACTGGTTCTCTTCTCTGTTCTGCCACATTCTGGAAATAGAGACTTTGCAAGTAGATGAGGCAGGATAGGACAGGATTAATAATATATTGTTCATGTGATATATTAAACTTCTGGCATACAAGAGAATTGTAAGAATAATCCCACCCTACAGAGCTGACCTCATTGGGCTCATGTGGCTTGTGCTCTGGATCAGGCTGCAGGCACAAGCCATGACAGTATTCAGATGATGGATAGGAAGATATAACATATAACACAGGCAGGAATAGAGGTGAAGGGAGCACGAGTCTTGTATTGTATATAACCTCTTTGGAGCGGCCTACTTCAGAAACCCCTAGTGATCAGCTATTAGGGCTGGGGTAAGATGAACCCATAATGTGAACGTGTGGAATGATACAGAAAAAAGGCAAGCGGACACCAAGAGCACAAAACATAAACTGTACTTTGTAGACAAACTTTGGAATATTTATTACTAATATAGAACATATATACCTACCTATGAGGACACATTACATTATAGTATAAATGGTCCCACCATGACGCAGGACTATGCCCCACACCTTATATTACATCCATGGTGCGCATTATCCTATGGTCCCTGTGGCAGTGGTGTCCCTATGTCAATATGGGTTGGTGCTCAAGCCAGGACGTACGTTTCTTCTTGACTTTACAGCAGATGTCACTAATGGTGGAGAATCCCATTACTTTTACCTGCCTGTGAACCATCATGGCATAGCCTCTCCATGTGTCACCCTATGGCACGTCACAGTCTCCAACATAGCTGCATAACATGACCCTACTCTAGGTATGACCCTGTACAGGAGGCTTCTCTCCATCCACAAACTCTCTATCCTGCAGCTGCCATTGTGATGACAGCCCCCTGCTGCTTATAGCCCCTCTGGTAGCTTTCTGTTTGTGGCCCACTCTTCATTATGACACTCACCTTGTGGTCACCACAGCCACAGGAACCACTACTTCTCATGTCCAACCAGAGACATCAATTCTCCTGCCAGCCAACCTCCCTGCTGCAGCAGACTGCCAATCCTCCAGCCCCAGCTGTGGAGTCCATGCTTGACTCCTTGGTCATATTCCAAAAGTGCTAAATGGAGTCAAAACACTAATCTTTCTAGCTTCAGTTCCTTCTCTGCATGAAGACCTATGCAATCCCCTACTAACATGAGGACCTTTCAATCTGGTCATGTGACTGCAGTTCCTACACACATAACATGACAGCACTATAGAAAATAACTGCAGCAAAGCACTAAAATGATACACACATACTGTATAGGTGCAGAAATGCATCACAGCCAAATACAAGGATAACATGCATTAATTATATACCATTTTTAAAGGGGCTCTATCAGCAAAATTATTCTAATAGAGCCTCACATATGCGTGAATAGTCTTTAAAAAGGCTATTCAGGCACCGTAAATGTTATATTAAATCCCGGTCCCGTTTTTAAATAAAAGCATTAAAACATATATGCTAATCTTACCGAACGTGCACCATGGGCAGGGATAAACGATGCGATGTCAGCTTCGGGCACGCCTGCCTCTGCTGTCTTCTTGTAGTAACGCCCTCTGGCTCTGTGTCTTCCGGCTTTTTGTCTTCACTGTGCAGGTTCACTCGCCATTTTACTTACTGGCAGTTCGCGAGTGAGCCTGCACAGTAGCACTCCGGAGGGAAGCACTACTATGCAGGCACGTGATTTGAAGAGAAGAAGCCGGAAGAAGACACGGAACCAGAGGGCGTTACTACATGAAGACAGAAGAGGCAAGTGTGCCCGAAGCTGACGTCACATCGTTTATCCCCGCCCATGGTGCACGTTCAGCAGAGATGGGGGGACATGAATATGCGGGCAGAGATGGGGGGACATGAATCTGGGGCCAGAGATGGGGGGACATGATTCTGGGGGCAGACATGGGGGACATGAATCTGGGGGCAGAGATGGAGGGGACATGAATCTGGGGGCAGAGATGGAGGGGGCATGATTCTGGGGGCAGAGATGGGGGGACATGAATCTGGGGACAGAGAAGGAGGGACATGAAACTGGGGGCAGAGATGGAGGGACATGAAACTGGGGGGCAGAGATGGAGGAGACATGAATCTGGGGGCAGAGATGGAGGGGACATGATTCTGGGGGCAGAGATGGAGAGGACATGAATCTGGGGGAAGAGATGGAGGGACATGAATCAGGTGGCAGAGATGGGGGGGCATGAATCTGGGGGCAGAGATGGGGGGACATGAATCTGGGGGTAGAGATGGAGGGACATGAAACTGTGGGCAGAAATGGGGGGGACAGGAATCTGGGGGCAGAGATGGAGGGGAGACATGAAACTGGGGGCAGAGATGAAGGGTGTATATGAAACTGGGGGAGAGATAGAGAGGGGACATATAATTTACGGGTGACTGTAGGCGGATTATACTTTGTGCGGGCACATGAAAAATTAATAAGAATGGGCAGAGTCAACACAAAAGTGGGCGGGGATAAATTTACGCACGCCGCACATTTTGTCCCTCTTTCGGTTCTTCAAAAGTTGGGAGGTATGTGGGCCCCTAATGTCCCAGGCCCTGTGGCAGCTGCTACCACTGCCACCACGGTAGTTACACCACTGGTCTGGGTCATATAGAGTGGGGGTCCTCAATCTATGATGCACACAGTCCTATGTAGAAAGGATTGGTCTTTGTTGTGTAAGTTTTGCAGGTGATACAATGAAGAATATTTTTTGTTATTCTAATTAGTTTTCTAGTATCTCCCATTTTATCCAGAGGCCGCATAACACAATATTACAGATCGAGATCAGAAATAGAAAGAATTAAAAATACATCATAGAAAGAAATGAATAGAATGGAGTAAGGGCTAAGAGATGCGAGATATCTAGATATCCCAGATGGCCACATGTATTTGTTATTTCCACTCTAATGTATATTGATCTAAAGAGGATTGCTAAAATATTTCTTCCACTAAAGGCCTCTTATTGTGAATGAGGGCTGTCCCCTAGCAACAGTTCACCAATGAATAGACTATATCTCACAATACCTTTCACTTAAATCTGTTTTCATCCTCTTTAGAGCCTTCCTTGTAATCCTTTGGTAATATATGTGACAATCGGGAAATGGATGTTGCGGTAAGTAGCAGAATAGTATTATTGTATCGTGGCCTTATGGGTCAGGTAGCAGAATAATAACCAGGATCGTTCGGGGAGGAGAGCATGTGCTATCTTCTCATTGCACCGATTTCTGCATTAGTCAATAAAAAGGTGTACGGTTTAGCCATATTTAGCGCTTATTATGAAATCCTATGAGTATTTGTTATACAAAGCTAAGCACTTCTCTGTCTAAGATCACAAGCATTCATTTACAAAGGAAATTAATGCTTCGAGGGAACGTCCACCATAACAATAGGTCAAGTCTAGAGAACATTCTGTGCCGATTATACTGTATCATTATATTATTCGTCACTTAAAAGCCCTGTATATAGACAGAATCAAAAAGGACTTTCTGGGACTAAAATATTGATGACCTTAGGATAGGTTATTGATATTAATTCGGTATGGATTTGACACCCAAACCCCTTCAGATCAGTTGTACAAACCAGCACTTGCACTACAGTGATCACATCTGCTTTACAAGCCATGTGAGGTCACATTCATTGGACACATGGCCGGTTTGCAGCTCAGTCTCATTCAAGGGAATGGGGCTGAGCTGCAATAACAATCTCAGATGCTATGCAACGTACAATGTACATAATATGATATATATATATATATATATATATATATATATATATATATATATATATAATGAAAAGCTGCAATGCTTGTCTTTTACGCAGTTCAATGGTAATGGTGCCCGAAGTCGCACCCCCTTGATTTTAATCAATATTTAGACACAGAAAACTCTTTTACGTGATAAAATTGGAAATATGTCACCAATAAGGGGAGCATGGAAGATCACTGCATTCTGTTCTGTTATTATGGGGACGTCCAATCCTGAGAATTGTATATAATGGTATGTACCATGGCAGAACACCAGGTACATTCAAACCTAAAACAACAAGTTTTACCACATGGTATGCTATAGCTGCACTGTCTCTTACTATCTTAGCCATTGTCTTCCTGCAGACCTCTCCTCCACCTCTACCACCAGTACACTCCATCCATGTCAGTCCCTCTCTTCTTCCTTCTCCCATGTACAGCTCTCACACACTTTTCACACTCTGTAATCATCCCTTTATTTCTTTTAGCAGTGACACCAAACAGAAGCGCCCACATAAATCCCTGAACCACCTTCTGTCTCTGTCCATTCTGCTCCTCCTAGCTGTTGGGGACATCTCTCCTAACCCCGGCCCTCCTTCCTTCACTAACTCTTCTTCCTGCACACATAGAAGGCCTAAAAACCTCATCAATATTTACCGTGTTCCTTCCCCTCATCTCTCCCCTGTCTCTTTTAGCTGCTCTCTCTGGAACGCCCGCTCAGTGTGTAACAAACTAGAATATATTAATGACTTATTCCTTAGCAAATCCCTTGGCCTGCTCGCCCTTACTGAGACTTGGATCCAGCAGTCAGATACGGCCTCCCCTGCTGCTCTGTCTCATGGTGGCATACAATTCTCACATACCTCTAGGCCTGACAACAGGCAGGGTGGTGGGGTAGGCTTACTCCTGTCACCACAGTGCATTTTTCAGTCCATTCCCCCGGTCCCCTCACTCACATTCTCCTCATTTGAAGTCCATGCTATCAGACTTTTCCGCCCACTCTCCTTACGTGTAGCCGTGATCTACCGTCCACCTGGCTCACCCTACCAATTTTTGGACCACTTTGCCTCTTGGCTTCCCCACTTCTTATCCAGTGAAATTCCTACCCTTATTATGGGTGACTTTAACATCCCTATTGACACCCCTCACTCCCCAGCTGCCTCACAGTTTCTCTCATTAACCTCTTCTCTTGGTCTTTCACAATGTTCTTCTTCTGCCACACATGTAGATGGAAACACGATTGATCTTGTCTTCCATCGACTCCTCACAGTTTCTAAATTTTCTAACTCTTCTCTGCCGCTCTCTGATCATAACCTTCTGTCTCTCACCATCAGTGCCCTCTCCCCTTCACAAGATACACCTACCCATCATACATATAGGAATTTGCGTGCTATTGACACCAAGCACCTCTCAGATACTCTACAGTCCTCTCTGTCCCCCATCTCCTCAATCTCCTGTCCAAATCTGGCCACCAGTCACTATAATGAAACCCTTAAAAATGCATTGGATGAGGTTGCTCCCCCCTCCACTCGTAAAGTCCCACATAGGAGGCAGCAGCCCTGGCACACGCCACAGACACGATTTCTTCAGCGCTGCTCTAGGTGTGCCGAACGTCTCTGGAGAAAATCACGCTCACCTGCAGACTTCCTTCACTTCAAGTTCATGCTTAAAACATATAGTTCTGCCCTTCACCTAGCCAAACAAGACTATTTCACCGCCCTCATCTCTTCTCTCTCCAGCAACCCTAAAAGGCTTTTTGAAACCTTTCACTCCTTACTCACACCCAAGGTGCAGATGCCATTCACAGACCTTAGTGACGATGACCTGGCCACGTATTTCCATGCTAAAATTGATAAGATCCGTCAGGAAATAACTGCCCAAGCCCCAGGTGGCATTGATTCCCACACCTACCATAGTACTGATACCCTCACCAATTGCACCTCAGACTGTCTATTCTCATCTTTTGAACCTGTTACAGAAGAGGAAGTCTCCCAGCTACTTTCTTCATCTCGCCCTACAACCTGCAGTAGTGACCCCTTCCCCTCACACCTTCTCCAATTTCTGTCGCCTGCTGTCACCACTCACCTTACTAAAATATTTAACCTCTCTCTCTCTTCTGGAATCTTCCCATCCTCCTTCAAGCATGCTGTTATAACTCCGCTATTGAAAAAACCCTCCCTGGACCCGTCCTGTGCTGCTAACTATCGACCCGTCTCTAACCTCCCCTTCATCTCTAAACTCTTGGAACGCCTGGTCTATTCTCGTTTAATCCGCTATCTCTCTGCTAACTCTCTTCTTGACCCCTTACAATCTGGTTTCCGCGCTCTGCACTCTACTGAAACGGCTCTCACAAAAGTCTCCAATGATCTCCTGACGGCTAAATCCAATGGCGATTTCTCTCTTCTTATTCTTCTGGACCTCTCTGCAGCTTTTGACACTGTTGACCATCATCTCCTCCTCACTATGCTCCGCTCAGTCGGCCTCAATGACACTGCGCTCTCCTGGTTCTCCTCTTATCTCTCAGACTGCACTTTCAGCGTATCATTTGCGGGCTCTGTTTCCTCCCCTCTTTCCCTTGCTGTTGGGGTTCCTCAGGGCTCAGTCCTAGGCCCCCTGCTCTTTTCTCTCTACACAGCCCCCATTGGACAAACCATCGCCAGATTTGGCTTCAGGTACCATCTTTATGCTGATGACACCCAATTATACACATCTTCCCATGACATCACCCCTGCACTCATACAGAACACTAGTGACTGTCTCTCTGCTGTCTCTAATATCATGTCCTCGCTCTATCTGAAACTAAATCTCTCTAAGACTGAACTACTACTGTTTCCACCATCTAATAGATCTGTCCCTGATATATCCATTGTAGTCTCAGGCCTTACTATAACTCCTAGGCAGCAGGCCCGCTGCCTCGGGGTCATGTTTGACGCAGACCTTTCTTTCACCCCTCATCTTGAATCACTTGCACGTTCATGTCACTTCCACCTCAAAAATATCTCCAGAATACGTCCTTTCCTTACCAGAGATACACTAAAGACACTTATTGTCTCTCTGATTCATTCTCGCCTTGACTACTGTAACTCCTTACTAATCGGTCTTCCCCTCACTAAACTCTCCCCTCTACAATCTATTCTGAATGCAGCGGCCAGCCTCATCTATCAGGCTAGATGCTACAGCGATGCCTCCGGTCTGTGCCAGTCGCTACATTGGCTGCCTATTCAATATAGAATAAAATATAAAGTTATCACTCTCATCCACAAGGCTCTCCATAATGCCGCACCTCCCTACATTTCCTCCCTCATCTCTGTCTACCGCCCAACCCGTGTTCTCCGTTCACTCAATGACCTAGCACTTACATCCTCTATTATCAGAACCTCCCACGCTCGTATACAAGACTTCTCCCGAGCTGCACCACTTCTCTGGAATTCTCTACCCTGGACAATCAGATTAACTCCCAATTTCTACAGTTTCAAACGCAAACTAAAGACGCATTTTTTCAGACAGGCATATCACAATTCCTAATGCAAACCCTTCTTGATGCCTTTTCAGCCTAACATATTTGTCCATGCTCTATCCACATGTTAAAGGACACTACTAGTGATGGCCCATAAAGCTTTGTTTGTGTAATGACAGTAACCTCTATTACAAAATTGTCTGAACACTGTATAAGCAATGCCGCCCCTCCTACCTCTTGTGTCATCCCCTCTACCTCATAGATTGTAAGCTCTTGTGAGCAGGGCCCTCAGTCCCATTGTGTGAAATGACGTTCTTTGTTTTGTATCTGTCTGTATTTGAACCCTACAAATTGTACAGCGCTGCGGAATATGTTGGCGCTATATAAATAAAATTTATTATATTATTATTATTATTATTATAATGGTATAAAATAACAAACTGAGTAATGATCACTTTACTGATCCCATGTAGCTCCTGTGCATCTATTTCCCAATTCTCCTGGTGTTCTCCATATCGGTCAGGCTGAGGGTTAGGTGATGGTAGATGACCACCTAGGACATAACTCTTTAGCCAGTGAGCACGTCCATCATTGCTGGAGGTGTTCATTGGTGTAGGAGGTTATAGGAATGAAGCACATAGATGCAGGGGTGTAAATACCGAGGTAGCAGTGGTAGCCTCTGCCACAGGGCCCGGGACATTAGGGGGCCCAACTGGTCCATGATGTGTTTTTTTACTAATCCGTTACCTTGCAGAGTAACTCCAGCAGGTAGCGGGGACTATTTACTTACCGATCCTCACTCCTACTCACAGCCGCTTGCGCTTCCCCTTCTGCGGATGCAGCTGTGAGCAGAAGGGGGATCGGTAAATAAGGCAGCTGGCCCTTAACACCACAAATATTACTATCAGAGGACACATCTACAGACAATATGAGACATTACAATGTGACAAAGAAGTGAACATATAAAACCATAGGAGTGAGGGCCCTGCTCGCAAGGCCTTACAAATTATAAGAAAATATAGGGACGCAAGAGGAAAGAGGACTTGTATTTCATTTAGGTGACCCTAAACCTATTCGTGTGTCTGGGTTGTTATGGTGGGCTCTGATAGACTCCCTTGAAAATAGTGTCCAAACATGACCCTAGAAGCATCTTCTGATTTTACACATCGTAAGGGTATGTTCACACAGAGTTTTTTGGAACGGATTTTGACACAGAAAAACGTCTCCCATTGACTTCAATGGGAACCGCTCGCTTCTTTTTTCCGCTAGCTAGTAGCAGAAAAAGAAGCAAGCTGCCCTATCTTGCCGTGGATTCCGTGGCTGAGTCAGCTGCAGTGTCTGTGGTGCAAGGCTCCCTCCCGATAAGGCCCATTCTTCGGGCCTAATCCGGAGAAGCGGCATCCTGTCGTGGCTAGCCGCGCGGAAGTGTTCACACGTGGAATGCAAATTCCATGGTGTGGAAATACCTTTAGGCTGCCATATATTTGTATAAGGACAGTACAGTATATTATATTAGAATACATGTATAATTTATACTTAACAACTAACCGGATATTCCTCATTGTAATCCAGATGCTGAATGATGGTTATATAGATCGCAACGTGTTGCACTGTGTACACTGGAACTAATGGCGTATTCAGGAGATAAATTTCCTCTTAAAATGAATGAGTTATTGGAGTCTTCCAAGACTACATGATTATTTTATATCACAGTATATCTATTGTTACATTGGTTGCTATATATATTCGCAGTCCAGCTTCTATTCCATGTAAGCAATTTCAGTTTCGGATGCAAATATTTCTCATTATACTGTGACTATAAAGCTGCTGCTCCTGTGTCTTTGTCCAACAATAGAAGTCCTTTTACTAATTTCCCTACTGATGATGGAACTGCTATTAATTATCGACATTCCAGGGTGCCGGGAAATTCTTCATTCACTAAGTCAAAGATTCTGCTTGTCTCTTAGATGAAAACATGATCATTGGCCTCCTATCAATGAAGGACCATCCACTGCTCTCCAACACGAGGGTCATGCTGCTTACCACTCAATACTGTATCAAATAGTCGTGCCATCAAGACTTACCCGGCGTACTTCAAAAAACAGTTGAGGCAAAGGCATTGTGGCAGCTGATAAAGATGTTGTTAACAGGGTGTCGGAAATGGAACTTACACTAACTGCTGGGAAAGCTGGAAACGCGCTGACCACAATTAAACACTTATCGGGGAGTGATCCATGTTCCATGGCTGAATTGCAGAAATGTGAGCACAATAATGTGTAATGCACATCATTGCAGGGCTAGGGCTACAGGGTGACTCGTGGCGATGCAACACTAAGCCATAACTAAAGACTCAAACCTTTCATTTTCTGGCAGATTTTGGGACTTTAATAAATATTGTAATATCATTTATTTTCATGAAACTCCAAACTGAAATCCACTGGTGTTGCTTTAGTATTTTTGCCTTGTTTCTCCCACAGGCTTCTCACTGGAGTAGGGGAGCAACTGTCAAGTTGCCAAATGCAACTAATGATAGAAAATATGGTCAAGCTCAAATCCAGAAGACTGTTGTTGTGTCATTGTAATTTTTGGCTCGCAACATGACCACAGTCACTCATATTAATTTCAATGTAGCAGACCAACACTATGATCTTATGTTGGCCACAAGCATCCACTTAGCCCTAGCCTAAATAATGTTATGTATACCCATCATATTATGATTTCATGTATACCGAGATAAGCAACACTACAAAAGTACTCCTATTCCCTATGTACATCAGCAGTGTATCACAAATTGTAGTACCTGCGTCTAGCTTACTAATGAATGACAACTAAGGGCTGGTTCACACAGAATTTTTTGGCAGCAGATTGTGACGCGGAATCTGCCTCAAAATCTGCCTGCCAAAACGGCTCCCATTGACTTCAATGGGAGACACTCGCTTCTTTTTTCCGCTAGCTAGTAGACGCCGTATCTTGCCGCAGATCCCGCGGCTGACTCAGCCGCGGCGTTCGCGGCGCGAGACTCCCTCCTGATTAGGCCTAATCCGGAGCAGAATGCTGCAACAGGATACCAGTGTACTGCATTGGCATTCCATCACGGCTAGCCACGCGGTATGTTGAGCAGCTGCAGTATATACTTGGCAACTACTAATGTTCAGAAGCTAACTTATACCATATGTTTAGGTTAAGAATAACTATACTGAATTTAAAGGGGCTATATGTAAATATAGAAAAACAACAGTAAATATAGTGAGAAATGCTTTCCCACATTCTCAGATACAATGTGTTACCTGCTGACCATCATCCATATTATCTTCAAGCAATGGGGTTGATAAACACAGTGATGTCACAGTACAGAGATAATAAACACAGTGATGTCACAGTACAGAGATAATACACACAGTGATGTCACAGTACAGAGATAATACACACAGTGATGTCACAGTACAGAGATAATAAACACAGTGATGTCACAGTATAGAGATAATACACACAGTGATGTCACAGTATAGAGATAATACACACAGTGATGTCACAGTACAGAGATAATAAACACAGTGATGTCACAGTACAGAGATAATACACACAGTGATGTCACAGTACAGGGATAATAAACACAGTGATGTCACAATACAGAGATAATAATCACAGTGATGTCACAATACAGAGATAATACACACAGTGATGTCACAGTACAGAGATAATAAACACAGTGATGTCACAATACAGAGATAATAATCACAGTGATGTCACAATACAGAGATAATACACACAGTGATGTCACAGTACAGAGATAATAAACATAGTGATGTCACAGTACAGAAAATGTGTCAGCAACAAATGCAAATGAAATAAAATCTTTGTAGTTTCTGACACTCTAGCACATTATTGCTGGATTGTGACCCATGCATAGGGTGAAATCTAGGAACTGTGTGCTAGAAGTGTCAGTGATTTGTTGTCATCTGCAGAGATTCTGTCATACTCTATGTTTTGTATTGTCAGTCGTCTGATGTAGAATTGTTGAGCTGTTTGGCTTTCTATTAATTTTGAACACATTGTTGTCTTGGCTAGATGGGAAAGTGCTGCGGCGTCTCTCAATACAAGTATATGGTATTGGAATTACTAATGCAGGGATGTCGTAGCATAGAGGAATGAACATAACAAAGCTGTTAGCTAGATGGATAGTGAATGCAGTGATGTCAAGGTACAGGGATACTAAACTTGTTTGATTTCTCAGTTTCAGAGAAAGTGAAAAAACAAAAAGGAAGAGACGCCGAGCACTCTGAGTGTAGTATTGTAAGTAATTATAAATAAAACAACATATCAGATACCAGTAAACCTCTCACCTGAAAAATGTGTGTCTTTGTTGTCACATGTGAAGTGAAAATCCAGGTAAGAGTGGCAGCAGAACCAACAGAAACACCGGAAAACCGGAGAAAAAATTGGAAAATAGAGAAGCAGGGGTCTGCGCTCGCTGGTAGGGTTTGAATAACAGCCAGAAAGATGGATAAGGTGATAAATAATGGATTTATTGAAGATAAAAGCACGACGCGTTTCGGACCACCTCGGGTCCTTTCTCAAGTGCAAATTCTGCTAAAGGAAACATATATACAGAAAGTTGTAAGCTATAATAATAAAATATACACTTTGATTAAAAAAACAAAGCCCAATAGGCCCACGAAATTGTAAGCTTTGCTTACAGCAATAGAGAAATAAATAAATAAATAAATGCAATGGTAAACATATCTCCTATATTGCAATTCTCATTATGTATCTCTAGAGAGAAAAAAAAGGGGGGGGGGGAGGGGATGATGTTAATCCCTTTAAAAAATCAACAATAAATGAATAAAAACATAAATGAATAAAAACATAAATGCAAAAGAGTATAACAACCAAAATCCAGCAGAAGATGGAGTGGTAGATGTTAATTGTAGTACTGATAGTACTGAGAGGTGATGATAACACATCAGTTAATGATTTGTTATGAGATATAGTTCAAACGACACTTTGTTGGAATAACACATTTTGTTTTTGTTTTTACATGACCTCACATTTGCATGTGTATTGTGTGCTAGCAACCGTCTCCCAGTGGAAGAAAAAGAAACAAAATGAACCTGTTATTCACATTTGTTTGTCTAATGGCTCTTTAGATAGTAACAGGTTGCAATAGGTGTCAATTACTTGTCCCCCTAGAAGTTCTTAAGGACAGGGACTAGTATATAAAGGTTCTCTCACTCCGAGAGCTATTAAAAAGCCAGACGCCCACATTGGGCAATAATGTACAGATTCCATAAAGAAAACCGCATGGTGTCTTACCTGAATCAGCCGGGCTGAATACATGCTTCCCCGACTGATCCTCAGCCTATTTAAACAATTTCCTGCGTGTGTGATCACGCACGGGCCTCGTACTGCGCCTGCGCCGACCTCGGCGTCCCCGCGCGCTCGTACGTAGCTGCCCCAGGAGGAGAATGAAGCGTATGCACATGCGCCACCTGTACGGAGGGTGCGCATGCGCAGTGATGGGAGAAAAGAAAATGTATTACGAGCGCGTTCGTGTCTTGGCGAACGAACGCGCCCGTGTGAGCTGATTCTATACAGAGCGCATATATCACCTTAAAGAGATAGGTCTGTTATGTGTGGATGACATCTAGTGAACGGCACGTAGGCTATTTCATTATTGTTTTGATGCCGCGATGTCAATGGTCTAAATGTGTATCTAATTCTGGAAGATAGATGGCCTTAATAAAACTAATTGGAGTTTGATACTGGCAGTGGAAGGGTAAAACGGGGGGGGGGGGGGGGGAAGAAGGGAAGGAAAAAGAGGGGGAGGGGAAAGGGGAGATAATGAGAATGGAAGCCTGGTTGTTGACTGACAAATAGAAAATATACTAGCAAGGGAGTGTGCAGGATTATTAAAGTTGGGAAAAGAATATGTGAATTGGTATGTGGGGACTATTTGATCCTATGAGTTTCAATTTTGATTTTTTGTGACATCTTCGGATGCTATATTGAGACCTGCCGGTTGAAGTATGTTTAATCTAAACATCCAGAACATTTCTTTCCTATTAAGACTGTGGAGTTTATCTGGCATTGAAGGGGGAACTGTATCGATTGGTGTCACTTTAAATCCCGAGAAGTCCCTAAGATGGTATTGTGTAGCGTGGCGCGATACGCTATGTTTCAAAAAGCCGTTGTTTACGTTACATCTGTGTTGGCTAATACGCTGTCTGAGGGGTCTAGTTGTACGACCCACGTACTGGAGGCCACACGGGCACTCCAGCACGTAGATGACCCAAGATGATGAGCAGTCAAGATGATATTGAATTTCAAAAGTGTCTCCCGTCATAAAACTATGAATATGTGTACGTCCCTGTTGAATAGTAAGACAACATTTACAGCGTGCACTTTTACATGAAAAACTCCCCATTTGGGTATTGGTGGTCATGGTGATAATGTCATTACAGGATTTTAGGCGATTGGGGGCTAGTAGGTTTTTTAATGACCTGGCCCTCCTATAGGTAATTCCCGGTTGTACGGGCAGAATCCCTTTTAGGAAGGGGTCGTTCCGAACCACATGCCAATGTTTATTTAGTATGTTTCGAATGTTGTTGTGCATAGAGCTAAAAGTAGTTATGAAGTTGCAATGATAGTTATTTTTATCCGGTTTTTGTTTAGGGACAAGGCAATCGGACTGAGAAAGTGCCCCTGCCTTCTTTTCTGCTGCCTGTATGATTGCAGATGGATATTTCTTTTCTTTGAATCTGTTAGTTAAAATAACGCTTTGAATCTTGTAGTCAGCACTGTTTGAACAGTTCCGTCCGATGCGACGAAACTGTCCAAAAGGGATGTTTTGCTTCCATTTTTTATGATGCAGACTATCATAATGCAGTAGACTGTTACGGTCAACTGTTTTAAAGTAAGTTTTGGTAAGTATTCGGTTATCTGTACTAGTTAGTAAAAGATCTAAATATTCTATGGATTCTGCATCTGACTTGCCTGACAATTTGATCCCAAACTGGTTATCATTGATGAAGGTGCAGTAGGAATCAAAAGATTCCTCCGTCCCCTCTCAAATAAATATAAGATCATCGATGTATCTGCGGTAATACTTAATATGGTTAATCCAAGGGTGTGTGGAATAGATGAGTGAGTTTTCAAAAACTCCCATGAAGAGGTTGGCATAACTGGGGGCCATATGGGTCCCCATTGCCATCCCCTTTATCTGTAAATAGATTTGTGAATTAAATTCGAATGTGTTATGTTGTAAAATGAAAGTGATGGCTTCTAATATAAATTGGCGTTGTATGGTAGGCAATTCAGGGTCTTGTTTAAGAAAAAAGTCTACTGCAGAAATACCAAGATCGTGGGAGATGTTACTGTATAGGGCGCTGACATCAAGTGTTGCCCATCTGTAATTGGAGTTCCAGGTGAATGATGCTAGATCTTGTATGAGACTAGCAGAATCTCGGAGATAAGAGGGTAAAATGGTGACATATCTCTGTAACATTACATCCACATGTTGGGATAAATTTCTAGTAATTGAGTTCACTCCGGAAATAATGGGCCTTCCTGGAGGATTAATGGGATCTTTGTGCAGTTTTGGTAAATGATAAAACAATGCTAGAGTTGGATTTTTTATATTAAGAAATGCATATTCTTTGTCGGAAACGATACCATCTACTCGGGCATTGGTTATCAATCTTTTATAATCCGCTAGATGTTCGACTGAAGGGTCGGTATCTAAAGTAGAATAATACTGTTTATCTGCTAAGATGTGTTTCAGAGAAAGAGACATAGAAGCTTATTTAGCATTAAGATAGTATATATGCTACCTTGTGACTCTATATTGTACCACTTGGTGCTTATATAGGCATTATTTTTCTGTAGGCACATATGGCTAAGACCTGAAATTTGTCTGTTTTGGCAGCCGTATAGGAAAGATCTAGCTGTAATCTTTGTTGTAAAGAGTCTGCATTCAATGCGTTTCCTAGATCAATCTGTGAGGCCTAATGTGGCCTTTGGCCTACAAATTGAAGAGTGGTAGAGCAGGAAGCTAGAACTAGGTCTGGCCACCACTTTCCCCTGGTTCTGCCAATTTGGTTGTTAAAAAAAACAACCAAATGGCAGAATTGGGGAGAACCAGTTGTATTCACTTACCGATCCACGGCATCTTCCACTTCTCCTTCACCCTTCAGGGGGGCCTATGTGCCGATGCATCTTGTTTCGAAATAATGACATAATGTGTGGTTCAGGGGGCTCCTCAGTAAGTTAATAGTGGCTGTTACTGGCTGGACAGTTCTTAGTTGTGTTGAAAGGGGCATGGACCAGAAAAACATTATTGAGTACCCATTTATTCTGTTCATGTCGAGATACTAGTTAGGGATTTTCACAAAAAATTTCCTTTAAAACCTGGTCCAAGAATTAAGGGTCTATTGGCTCCTCATAAAAAGGGGGGCAAGACAGGAATCTAAATTCTGTCACTATTGCTTTAAGGTTACCGTACCGACCTGAGAAGCTTCAGCAATGTCACAGTTCTCTGGTCTTATCCAATTAGCAGCTGAGGAGATGCATTTAAACTCCTTTCCTCCTCAGCCAAGTGCCTGCAATTATTTTACATTGTTCTTTGTGTTACACTGCTTCATACTCATCTCTAGCAACCAACCCATGGCTTATTACCAGAAAACCACTTGTCTCCTGAGTCTGGCTCAGACTTTTTCTTTTGAACTGACTACTAGCCAGGACATTTACTATCCTGATTTGTCCTTCTGATTCTTATCAGACTTGTAACCTAATCATGGGTTCTGGTTTTGGTTTCGGATAGTGGAGAGTTTATTTCTCATACAGTTTTTATGGTGATAGCTTGGACCCTAAATTTAGCAAAGTCCATTTGGCCTTGCGGCTGGTACTGGTGAAGGTGTTTGGGATCTATCTCTTGGCACTGTATAGGATTAAAAACATCTAGTTCTGCTGATCTTTGTTATCAGTCAGATCCTGCTATTTTCTGATATTTGCTCCAGGGAGTCTAAGGGTAAGTTCACACGAGGTTTTTTGGATCGGAACCTTAGGCATCCAGCCACGTACTCTGCTCCGGATTAGGCCCAATGAATGGGCCTAGTCCATAGGAGGGAGTTTCATCAGGCCGAATCACGATGCGACTTGGCCTGAAGAATGAACATCTTGCTTCTTTTTTTCTGGACGCCAGAAAAATCATCTCTCGGAAATAAGACCTGAGCTGCTCCCATTGATTTCAATGGGAGCCGTCTTTTTGGTCAGGGTCTTGAGGCAGATACGGCCTCAAAACCCTGACCAAAAAACCCCGTGTGAACTTACCCTAACATAACATAGTACAGTGATTTTCACAGTGAATGGTAGTTTAGGAAAGGGAACGGGAGCAGAGAAATAGCCATATAAGAGCAGGATGGGACAAATCTTATATATCACTGGTACTATTCATTTATGTGAAATTTGTTGAAACAACAGGACCCATTTAGTTATTCTGTCCGAGATGTATGACAAGTCCTTTTTGTTAAGAACCTCATTAGAGTAACGTTTATTCTTAAATACGATTCTTTCTGAAAAGTACTATCTTAAGGACAATTACATTGTGTCCTAAGATACTAACCAGTAGGAGATTGGGTGGTAACCAATACTATAAATTATTTGTAACTTGCTATATATACATCCTCAATTCTGAATTGACTGAAATGTCATATCCAAAAAATGGGTTCTTCTCACTTACCTCTACATTAAAGAATTATCTTCTGTAGTGCGAGCCTCTTGTACTTAAATAAATTTTCATCCCAAATGTGCATCAGTGTGTACATCACATTACCATGGACTAATTATCACATGGCCATGGATTGGATATCACATGACCTTGGACTGTATATCACATGACCATGGACTGTTTATCACATGAGCATGGACTGTATATCACATGACCATGGACTGTATATCACATGACCATGGACTGTATATCACATGGCCATGGACTGTTTATCACTAGAGATGAGCGAGTAGTACTCGATCGAGTAGGTATTCGATTGAATACTATGGTATTCAAAATACTCGTACTCGATCGAGTACCACTCGCTATTCGAATGGAAAAGTTCGATGCAGAACCAGCATTGATTGGCCGAATGCTATACAGTCGGCCAATCAACGCTGGTTCTTCTCCTACCTTTAGAAGTCTTCTCCGTGCAGCTTCCCCGTGGCGTCTTCCGGCTCTGAATTCACTCTGCCAGGCATCGGGCCTGGGCAGAGCCGACTGCGCATGTCCGCTTGTAGTGGGCTCTGCCCAGGCCCGATGCCTGGCAGAGTGAATGAAGAGCCGGAAGATGCCGCGGGGACGCTGCAAGGAGAAGACTGCTCGGAGGATCCAGCCCGACCCTCACTCGTGGACTTGGTAAGTATAATTTGATCGAATGTTGCCTACCTCTGAAACGAGCATTTTCCCCCCATAGAGTATAATAGGGTTCGATATTCGATTCGAGTAGTCGAATATTGAGGGGCTTCTCGAAACGAATATCGAACCTCGAACATTTTACTGTTTGCTCATCTCTATTTATCACATGACCATGGACTGTATATCACATGACCATGGACTGGACATCACATGACCATTGACTATTTATCACATGACCATGGACTGTACATCACATGACCATAGACTGTATATCACATGACCATGGACTGATTTTTATCCACTGGGAGTAAGCAGAATGAATTACAGCAAGCAGAGACCTAGAAAACTGTAAGGAACTGATACAGAAAATATATAGGAAGATTTTACAACTTTTTACTATGCAAACAATAACACTTGTCTCTCAAAATTGGTCTGAATGTGAATAAATTCTCAGCAGTGTTCTGCAATATAAAACCTGCCATATCTATAATGGTAAATTCAGATGATATGGACATAGCATAATAGGTATTACATGTAAGTTCAACACTAAACCGATTGTCATTATGTATATCCACTCTGCGATTGAGAAATTAGCCGCATAATAAAGTCCTTAGGCATATAAATATTTCTTATTCAGACAGATAAAACATGTCACCTTTTACTGACATACAATACAGTGAGCTTTTTACCGCAACGTCGAAAACCCTGCCAGCTGAGCTTATACTCCCAACTTGTTATATATACAGTATTGATGCTATTATTATTGTCTTTATGAAACAATCAGTCTCTTATATCACAGGCTGTTAACACTGTCAGAGACAATACACATCCCGCATGGTATTATACTAGTATCAACTGCTTATATTATGAATCCATTCAATATAATTGGCCCTCTATGCGGGTATACATAGATTCACTACAATACAGTAGTACTAACGCTGTCGACTTATCTCTGAATTCAAGATAATAGTGATACATTTAATCCACACTTATATTACACATATCTCTCAAATATGCACATATAATGTGACTTTCAATCATTTATAATATAATAACTATATAACTATAACTAGAGATGAGCAAACAGTGAAATGTTTGAAGTTCGATATTCGATTCGAGTAGCCCCTCAAAACTCGACTGTTCAAACGAATATTGAACCCCATTATAGTCTATGGGGAAAAAATACTCGTTTAGGGGGAAACCAATATTCGACTCAGGAGGGTCACCAAGTCCACTATGACACCCCAGAAAATGATGTCAACACCTCGGGAATGCAACTGGGACAGCAGGGGAAGCATGTCTGGGGGCATCTAACACACCAAAGTCCCTGTATTACGCCACTAATGCGGGAGCTGACTTTTCCCCATAGGAAAGCATTGGCCAGTGTTGATTGGCCGAATGCCGTACAGTGTACAGCATTCGGCCAATCAACGGTGGTTCTGCTGGAGGAGGAGGAGTCTAAGATCAGTCCACAGCAGTCTCCATTGTGGTCCGATCTCAGATGTAGCAGAGTTGACAGAACTCTGTATATCTCAGATGTAGCAGCGTTGACCACACAGCACTGCTACATCTCAGAAATAGCAGAGTTGACAGAGCTCTGTACATCTCCGGAATAGCAGAGTTGACAGAGCTCTGTACATCTCCAGAATAGCAGAGTTGAGTGGGAGCTGACTTTTCCCCATAGGAAAGCATTGGCCAGCATTGATTGGCCGAATGCCATACAGTGTAAAGCATTTGGCCAATCAACGCTGGTTCTGCCGGAGGAGGCGGAGTCTAAGATCGGTCCACAGCAGTCTCCATTGTGGTCCGATCTAAGATGTAGCTGCTACATCTGAGATATAGCAGAGCTCTGTCAACTCTGCTACATCTGAGATCGGACCACAATGGAGACTGTTGTTGACCGATCTTAGACTCCGCCTCCTCCGGCAGAACCAGCGTTGATTGGCCGAATGCTGTACACTGTACGGCATTCGGCCAATCAACACTGGCCAATGCTTTCCTATGGGGAAAAGTAAGCTCCCGCATAACACAAGCTGACAGGGATCCCGACTAGCATATAATGGGCTGCCATGAGATAGAGCCCCAAAGAGCTGTTAGAGTAACATTCCTACCTAAATAAAGCTAATTCCTAGCTAACCCTGCCAGTACATCTATCTCTGTCTCACAGTCACATAGTTCACAGTTTCATATGAACCGGATCTGAAATCCACTATTCGTCAAAAGTGGAGGTCACCTGATTTCGGCGGCCTATGGCTTTTTCCGATTTTTTTTTCAATGCCTACGTTGTCGTAGTTCCTGTCCCACCTCCCCTGCGCAGTTATTGGTGCAAAAAAAGCGCCAGGGAAGGTGGGAGGATAATCAAATTTTTAGTGAGTTTGCCACGTGGTGTTCGACTGGAATCGAACATTTTGAACAGCCTGATATCCGATCGAACATATACTCGGTCGAACGCTGTTCGCTCATTTCTAATTATAACCAATTACCAATGTAGTGAGAAAAGGTCCCCATATAGTTCAGTAGTCTTCAGACACAACATTGTGATACTACCTGGGGTGGTAAGGGACTTTTATACTATGTTTTGTCTGTTATTGGGAACACTTTATGATTCATGGTATGTTGGTTATTTGGACTTTATCAGGGTGTGATGTGGATGGTATATTGGAGTAGTGTAGAGGGCATGCTAATTTAACCCAATCTAGTATATAGCAAGGGTAAAGACAGTATCAGTTGCCCTCAAAATCTAAGTGCCGCTCTAATTACTGTATACCCACATCCAAGTCCAAAGTGGAGTTCACCAGTGAGGACTTGAGGAAAAATTCCAACTGTCCCAGAATCAGTTTAAGGGCATCTATTAAGAGAAGTTAAGAACTAGAACTGGCTGCCTCTAATTGGATCCCTGAAACACACACCCTGCCTGACACCTCCCTTTTGACATTACAGAGTTCATAAAGCACATCAGGCACCAAAACTACCTGTGCTTGTTAGCTGTGGAGACTACAATGAAAATTCCAACAGTGCCAAAATCAGTGCAAGGGCTCCTATTAAGAGATATTAAGAACTGGAGCTCTGACAATGGCTGCCTCTGATTGGATCCCTGAAACACACCCCCTGCCTGACACCGCCCTTCTGACATTACAGAGTTCATTTAGGCACCAAAACTATCTGCACCTGCTAACTGTGTACTCTCTCCAACTGAGCTGGAATTAGTGGAGAGGGTGCTATAAGCAAATGCTAAGAACTGGAATTGGCTGAGGTGGTGAAAAGTCCTCTTTAAGTTTTTGAAGTTCAAAAGAGAAGACTATGGAATAAAAAAGCCAAAACAAATGTCAAAGCTAAAGTTTTAGATTTCTAACTATGTATCATTCTATTATTATGCGTTAAATTTTGTTTGTAAGTCAGAAGATTAATAAACTTTCCTTTTACATTATATGATCACAGCTTAAACTGCTATTTGACATCTTTATTGGATGTTTCCAATGACAACCAGCAGAATTGTGAATACTGCTCTAAAGTACATAAGCTATGAATTAGAACCAATGCAAACTAAGTAACGCAATATACTTACAAGGTGATTTGGCTTAGTATGTTTTATTTAACAAATCAATAAAGATGTGATAAAAAAAAAGTTGCTACACTTTAGTAAACCAATGTTCAATTGTGGACATACCCTTTAAGTAAAAAGGTCATGTTATCATTCAGGCACATACTTCTTCAGGTATACATTTGCGGCAAAGAAAAGGCACTTAAAGAAAAGGTCTGATTGCCTTGCGGCTGCATCTGCTACATACAGCTGGGCTGAATAGAAAAGAAGATATTCCTTTTGTGCTGAGATTTTCATCCAGATGCACATAACTTTCAGAAAGCGCCAGTGAAGGAAGCATTGTCATATCTTACGGTTTCAGGTTCAGAAGGCAATCCACTTATTTTAAAACATTTTTACATATTCTTTAATGTTAAAGTGGTCCGCATTCTTTAATTCTGCTATCTATAACGCCTTGTCTGGAACGATGAAATTGCTGCATAGAATGGCTTCGCAAATGGCTTTCCCAAATATATATCGTTAACACATGTCAAATGTATAGATGAAGGTATATATACTATATCCATAGTATAGAAAAATGAACAATGACATAGACATGAGCACTAAAACTAGAGGATATGATACTATGGAATATACTCTATAGATATCTCCATTGTAGGGTCAGATAGAGTCGCCTTATACTACATGTCAAGATCTGTTGGGGAGCGGTTCTGTTATTACTTCGGAACTCAGTCCCATTGAAGAATCTTCTGATCTATCTAGATTTTCTGCTGTCTATTAGGATTTTCATGCTACGGAACAACTAATATTTCATATTAATATCCAAAAACTTTTTCCTCTATGTTGACTTTAAAGGACTTTTCCCAACTCGCCTGCTCACCAACTTGTAGGCTGTAAGCTCTGTTCACTTCCTGGTTTTCTCGGTGAATTGGTGGACGGGGTTTCACTTTCTCTGCTTAGCTCTCTTCATAGAAGTACGTGTTTGCAGTCAGTAATGAGGGATGGTTGTAAATAAATTTGCACAGTATCACTGGAAGATGCACAATATGAAGATGATGTAGCAGAGATGGATTTGATAGGTGATGAGAATCCCAAATTTGCATGCTACAGGACCAGGAGTCAGCTTGCAATAACAAGAGATTATGAAGATAATCTTGTTTCCCAGTCCTAATAGCGACACAATTGGGGTTTTCTGCCCCTGTGTGCTGGTAGGACAGGCGGATTTTAATTAGCCAGTATCAATTTCACATGGCTGACCCCTTTAAGAGGGCACAACTTGCTCCCCCCTGCGTGTAAATACAAAAGTAATAGAAACAACAAATAATACAGTATACAAATAGGGTGGGAAATCTTGTGCCGCTGTTAGGACTAAGGGCAACAAGATTATCTTCATAATCTCTTGTTCCCTGTCATCCTTACCAGAGGCACAATTAGGGAGATAACAAGTAATCCCCTTAGGGCGGGACATCAGTGCAGACTGAATTTAACACCGTTCGACCAAAAGCAGTCGCTTCAGAGGAGCGGGTGCCCAAGTGGTAATGGCTTACAAAAGTGGACTCCGATGACCAGAAGGCAGCTGCACAAATTTGCTCCAAGGATAGAGCCCTATTTTCCGCCCAGGAAGTAGACACAGCCCTGGTTGAATGAGCCCTAAGAAGGTCCGGAGGGGATAGTCCTTGGACAGAAAAGGAAGTCTTTATGGCTTCCTTCACCCAGTGTGCTATAGACCCTTTAGAGGCCTTAAGGCCCTTACGACTGCCCACATAGTTAAGCAGAAGATTTTCAGATTTTCTGAAAGGTTGGGTGCGACGAAAATAAATGTGGAGGCACCTGACTAAATCCAAGGAGTGAAATCTTTCTTCCTCCGGGGAGGAAGGAGGTGGAAAAAAAGTGGGTAAACAAATCATCTGGTTCATGTTAGTACAGGATGGGACCTTGGGCATGAAGCCCGGGAGAAACCTCAGTTGCACCCGATCTTCAAAAAAGGAAAGGTACAGAGGTTCCGAGGAAAGTGCTTGAAGTTCACTTACTCTCTTCGCAGATGTTATTGCGAGGAGAAAAGTCACTGTGTGAGTCAGATCCTTCAGACTCGAAGGGAGCAGAACAAAGTGCCGACAGGACCGTAGTAAGATCCCATTGGTGGACAGCAGTAGTGATTGCTGGTCTCAGCCTAGTTGCCCCTTTAATAAAGGTGCTCACTAAAGGATCCTGAGACAACCGCCTCCCCAGATAGGCGGAAAAAGCAGCTACAAGCGCCTTCAGGGTGGAAGAAGCAAGCCCTTTGTCTAGGCCGTCCAGAAGAAAATCCAGGATCACCCTCACTGGGGAATCGGAGGAGTCCACCTCATGATCAAGACACCAGGCATGAAAAATGTTACCAATTCTGCGGTAGTTCCGTTTTGTTGAGTCCGCTCTGGAACATGCTCAACACTTCCATCTGGAGGGGACGCAAATGCCATAAAGCCCAAGGGGCCGCCTTGGCCGAAGATGACATCAGGCCGAGGACTCGCATAGTGGTGCGAATTGTGACCCGCCGGGTCCGGAGAAGGAAATGGGCAGAAGCCTCTATCCTGGCTTTCCTTGGACTGGTGAGAAAGACCTGCATCTTTTGTGAATCTACAATGAATCCCAGGAACTTCTTCCAGGTGGATGGCACAATCTCTGATTTCTCCCAGTTGATTAGCCAGCCCAGCTTCTGTAGGAAGGAGATGGCTATCTGGAGGTGATGTTGAAGAGCTGCAGTAGACTGAGCTTTTATGAGTCAGTCGTCAAGGTAGGGAACAATGAAGAGGCCTTGCAGTCTGAGGGTGGCAGCAATAGGTGCAACGATCTTGGTGAAGATGTAAGGGGCTGATGATATTCCGAAGGTGAGTGCGGTGAACTGTAGGTGCTCTCTGTGGCCGGCTATCTGAAGATGTGGATGATATATCGGGATATGCAGGTAGGTGTCTTTGAGGTCCAAAGTGACAATGGTTTTGTCCTGCAGGAGGAAATTTGTCACTGATTCTATGGACTCCATCCTGAAAGGCTTTCGCTTGATGTGACGACTGAGGTACAGTCCTATGAAAAAGTTTGGGCACCCCTATTAATCTTAATCATTTTTAGTTCTAAATATTTTGGTATTTGCAACAGCCATTTCAGTTTGATATATCTAATAACTGATGGACACAGTAATATTTCAGGATTGAAATGAGGTTTATTGTACTAACAGAAAATGTGGACATGGACAGGCCGCTTCAAATCATCCCACAGATGTTCAATGATATTCAGGTCTGGGGACTGGGATGGCCATTCCAGAACATTGTAATTGTTCCTCTGCATGAATGCCTGAGTTGATTTGGAGCAGTGTTTTGGATCATTGTCTTGCTGAAATATCCATCCCCGGCGTAACTTCAACTTCGTCACTGATTCTTGAACATTATTCTCAAGAATCTGCTGATACTGAGTGGAATCCATGCGACCCTCAACTTTAACAAGATTCCCGGTGCCGGCATTGGCCACACAGCCCCAAAGCATGATGGAACCTCCACCAAATTTTACAGTGGGTAGCAAGTGTTTTTCTTGGAATGCTGTTTCTTTTTGGATGCCATGCATAATGCCTTTTTTTATAACCAAACAACTCAATCTTTGTTTCCAAAATGAAGTTGGCGTCTCCAAATGTGCTTTTGCATACCTCAGGCGACTCTGTTTGTGGCGTGCTTGCAGAAACGGCTTCTTTCTCATCACTCTCCCATACAGCTTCTCCTTGTGCAAAGTGCGCTGTATAGTTGACCGATGCACAGTGACACCATCTGCAGCAAGATGATGCTGCAGCTCTTTGGAGGTGGTCTGTGGATTGTCCTTGACTGTTCTCACCATTCTTCTTCTCTGCCTTTCTGATATTTTTCTTGGCCTGCCACTTCTGGGCTTAACAAGAACTGTCCCTGTGGTCTTCCATTTCCTTACTATGTTCCTCACAGTGGAAACTGACAGGTTAAATCTCTGAGACAACGTTTTGTATCCTTCCCCTGAACAACTATGTTGAACAATCTTTGTTTTCAGATCATTTGAGAGCGGGCTGTCCATGTTCGGCGACCATCAAACTTAACTGAACTTGAATTGTTTTGTAAAGGGGAATGGTCCAAAATACCTTCATCCAGGATCCAGGAACTGATTAAAAGCTACAGGAAGCGACTAGAGGCTGTTATCTTTGCAAAAGGAGGATCTACTAAATATTAATGTCACTTTTCTTTTGAGGTGCCCAAATTTTTGCACCGGTCAAATTTTGGTTTAATGCATATTGCGCATTTTCTGTTAGTACAATAAACCTCATTTCAATCCTGAAATATTACTGTGTCCATCAGTTATTAGATATATCAAACTGAAATGGCTGTTGCAAACACCAAAATATTTAGAACTAAAAATGATTAAGATTAATAGGGGTGCCCAAACTTTTTCATAGGACTGTATCTCAGGTCGATTATCATGCGCCAGCCTCCTGTAGATTTTGGAACAAGATCTTTCTAGGCAGGATTGCTGTAAAGCCGGTCGGGACCGGGTGATGATGAATCAGTCGCAAGGAGGCTGGGAGAATTCGATAGCATTGCCTTGGTGGATGACTTGGAGGACTCATGGATCCAGGATGCTTTGACGCCAAGCCACAGAAAATAGTGAAAGCCGACCTCCTACTGGAGGATCTGCCACAGAGAGCAGCGTCCCATCAAAAGTTGGTCTTCCTTTTGGGCTCCTCTCTGGGGCCCCCATGTCCAGCTCCCCTTGGACAGTATCTAGGACGCCTTTGGCTGTTTGGCTCCAGCTGTTCAAACTTGATTGAATACATGGATTTGAAGGCCCTTGTAGTGACATATGCTTTTTTAGGATGTTTCCGCTCCTGCTCCATTAAACTGACCATGGAGGCGTCCACATGAAAAGCCCTCTACCCTCCTGACTTGGACGTGGAGGCCTCCCCTTCAACATCCTGATCCCACAACCAGATGGACTTCAGCAGCCTATGGGTCTTGTCCCGATGGAACAGAGGTCTGTTGGAATCTGAGGATCTTTGTTTCTCTGAAGATATAGCTTCATCTTCAACTTGGAACCTCTCCATAGAGGGTAAGGAGACAGAACGTCTCTCCAGCCGTTGTTTCTTGCTTGAGAGCTGAGATAAGGCTGTACATATGTCTTTCAGTGAATCATCCTAAGGGCCCCTTCAGACGGAGGATACGCTGTACGATTTTGAACGTGTAGACGTTCCGAATCAGCAGCGTTTAAAGCCGGTCCTATTGCTTTCTATGGGAGCGGCATACGTGTGCTCCCCATAGAAATGAATGGGCTGCTTTTTCCCATTCATTTCTATGGGGAGCGCGCGTATGCTGGCTCCCATAGAAAGCAATGGGACCGGCTTTAAACGCTGCTTATTCGGAACGTCTACACGTTCAAAATCAGACAGCGTATCCTCCGTCTGAAGGGGCCCTAAAACAGAACAAGGATGTATCAATAGCCGAGTGAAAACTCGTAGCGGCGACCATACTCACCATATAGTCCTTGACCCATGCCATAACATCTCCTCCTGTGGAGGACCTCTACATTGTCGACAGCACGACCAATCATAGCCTGCAATAAACCGGTCAATCAGAGTCCTTATAGATACTTCTCATACAGGACTAGGAGGACTAAGCCTACCACCTACCCTCAGGGAGTGGTATGTCACAGGCTAGACTGGATGGGTGTCTCCGTTTTGAAGGTTTCTTCCTCCTACCACGATCACCCGGAGGTGTAGTGGAAGATGACATTTCCAGGCTTGAGACAATGGTATTAAACCTATAGTAAAATTGGCATGGGTAAGGGAAACATAAGCTGGAATAAATAAAGCTCTTACCAAGAGATTTCACCAAGGCTCCTTTGTAAAAACAGCAACAAGCTTAGTAGTACAGGCACCTAGTACTAGGTGGGACCTGCTGCATGAATACATGGAAGGCAAAGGGCCCAGGAGGCAGCTCCCTCTCAAAGTTTCCGCCCGGAAGGGGTGGGGCCTAGTCCAAGACGGTGCCTGATGGTTAAACCTCCTGAAAAGGAGTAAAATACTTCTACATCCTTGTGAAAAGGAATCCCCGGCATAAATTTTGGGGAGAATATACCCCTATTACCTTCTAACTCCGGAAGCGTGCACCCCAAAGATGGACGCGGCCAGGAACCAGCCGGCAGAAAAAAGGTTCTGTGTGCTGCAAGTAACCAGCCGGCGGCTGAAAGAATGCTGCGCACAGAGCACGCCAGAGCCAGCATGGAGGTTCCAAAATGCCGAGGAGGTGAGCAACAACCCTTTTGAGGATAAACATAAAGGCAACCACCATTAATTGATCTTCCCCTACAGGTAGAAGAAAAAACGCAAGCAAACCACCAGCAAAAAACGCCAGCAAGACGCAGGTATGCAAAAAGGAGGAGCCAGGACTCAGGTAAGGCTGAATCTGACCCCTAAGAGGACACAACGTCCTCTCCACTTGTCCTGGTCCACACAGGACAGAAAAAAACACGCAGGGGGGGAGGAAGTCATGCCCTCTTAAAGGGGTCAGCCATGTGAAATTGATACTGGCTAAGTAAAATCCGCCTGTCCTACCAGCACACAGGGGCAGAAAACCCCAATTGTGCCGCTGGTACGGATGACAGGGAAACTCAGTTTTATTTTTGTGTTTGCAAACAGAGGTAACAGACTCCCTGTCTAAGCCCTTTTCAGCAAAATTCAATTAGCAGACCTAATAACTGGAAGAGGGAAATAAACAAATCAGAAAAAGCAGCTCACTCTGAGCACTCAGCTCACCCTCCCTCCTGAGAGCAGGGCGCTATGTCAATTGTCCTGGGCGGAGAGATAAGATTATCACCAGGTCCATGGTTATGGAAACGCAGTATAAACAATGAAGTGAATAATCTCAGCAGCCAAACAAAGCAGTTTTGCTGAAGAAATGTATTTAGGAAAAGTCTTGAATCCACATAAGCCAGCAGAATAGATAGGATCCTTAAGATGGTACAACCCCTTTAATTTCGACCTTATGGAGGACCTACCACCAGGTCTGAAAAGCCATTGCAAAGATACTGTATACTCAGGGGTGAACCATGGGTGTCTACCGCCTGAGGCGGATGTCAGAAAGCCGCCCCCCCCCCCCCAGGAACGGAGCGTAGGTGGTGGGGCCGAGCGGAAGGGGCAGGGCCACACAGAGGGGGCGGGGCCGAGAGGAGGGGGTGGGGCCGAGCGGAGTGAGCGTCTTTAGCAGGCAGAGAGCAGACAGAGAGAGGACCTGCTCTCTGCCTGAGCGTAAGGGGCAGCCGCTGGAGCAGCGCTGCTCCAGCGGCCTCCCCAATCCACCGCTCAGTGATGGTGACCCTAAGCTTGTCCTGGACTGGCTTAGATCAGCAAAAATGCCGCCCTCCCCTGTGTATACTGTATGTTATGCAGTATTACCACCCACTTGACTAATATATCATAATTTACATCAACACTAAGAGGGCTTATGTCTTTGCAATGAACAGATTTGGATAAACACAATGGCAAAATGCTCAGGGTGACATCACCTTTCAGATGAGATACGCCATTTGGATTTTCAGACAGGTCCCATGTTGCAGAAACGCAGCTTTTTTTGTTGCAGATTTTGTTGTGTTTTTTTTTTGAGCCAAAGCCAATAATGGTTATAAAAGAAATGGGAAATATCTAAGAAGTTCTTATACGTCTCCCTTCTGCTAAATCCACTTCTGGCTTTGGCTCAAAAATTACAACAAAATCTGCACCAAAAAAAGTTGCATTTCTGCAACGTGGGTTTTAGCCTTAGGGTGCATTCACACTACGGAACGCCAGCGTGTATCACAGCCGTACACGCCGGCGTTACAGCAGGGCTGCCGGACACTTCCCATTCATTTCTATGGGAGCTGGCATGCGAGCGCTCCCCATAGAAATGAATGGAAAAAAGCAGTCCATTCATTTCTATGGGGAGCGCTCGCATGCCGGCTCCCATAGAAATGAATGGGAAGTGTCCGGCAGCCCTGCTGTAACGCCGGCGTGTACGGCTGTGATACACGCTGGCGTTCCGTAGTGTGAATGCACCCTTAGATTGTTTCCTGCCAAATTTACACAGAAAAAATGTATTTTATAGGGGTGGTCCGCTGAAAGAATATAGTATACAGAATGAAGTGTGTAATGGAGATAGCAAGCATGTATAGTACTCCCAAAACCTAAGACATGATTGGAAGAGCCCAGAATTGTGTTTTATGCTTAGTATCACATCAATATATTACACAGAACGAAACCTAGACTAGGACTAGTTAAACAGTCATGCTACTAGTCACACCAACCCTCACACATAACCATAGACAGCTCCAACCTTTCTCAGTCCCCTGGTGACCTACACATTTCCTAGCCTTAGTTGGTGTAAAGAGCTTACGGTGCCGGTACCGTAGTGCTCTATGGTCAGAAGGGCGTTTCTGACCATTAGCCAGAGACGTCCTTCTGCCTCGTGGCGCCTATCGCGCTGTACTGTGGAGCCGGGAGGAACGCCCCCCTCCCTCTCCTGATAATGCTCGTCTATGGACGAGCTGTGTGAGCAGAGGGAGGGGGGCGTTCCTCCCGGCTCCACAGCACAGCGCGATAGGCACCGCGAGGCAGAAGGACGTCTCTGGCTAATGGTCAGAAACGCCCTTCTGACCATAGAGCACTACGGTACCGGCACCGTAAGCTCTTTACACCGGGCACAGATCGGGAAAGCCGACAGTGCGCTGAATTCAGCGTACTGTCGGCTTTCTGGCAGTATATAACACTGCATGTGCCCAAAAGTGTTGAAAGGTCCTCTTTAAATCTTGGACCTCAACATAGTTCCCTGCCTAGACCTCGGTATGGCCCTTCTCATTCCTGCTTCCAAGTACAGCTCCCCTCTCATTCCTGGTTCCTAGCAAGGCATCTTTTTACATTCCCCCCCTTCAATGCTAACCATGACCATGCTAAAGTCAATACTTTAAAGCCCATCTGGGAATTTACATAAAATATGTTTCTTATGTGGTCCCATTCCCAGGATTTTTCAGGCAAAATTGGGACGGCTGGCATGTATTCCCGGCACCTCAATGGCAGACTGCAGTCTACATTGTTCTGTAATCACAAATTCAGTATCACATGGGTTGTCTGCTCTGGTGAGATGCCGGTGACTTTTTTTTCCATGATATTTCTATCTCTTGTTCTGGCTTGCTGCAATCCAGTGATAATGTGCAACATAGAGCTGTGTCCACATTGGCCTCCCAGTATGTATAATTCCACTGAAAAACTTAATCAAAAAAGTTTTCTTTGATTAGATAAAGCGTGGTCAACTTATCATCTATATATATATATATATATATATATATATATATATATATATATATATATATTTATTTTTTTTTAAACTATGCCACTATGCCTAAAATAGTCCCTTACCACCTGTTTCCTAGAGGCGCAATGGTCCAGAGCAGACTTCTATGGGAGGGTTTTCTAGGTTTGCTCTGTGACCTGGGCAGAAGTCATTGTGTACAGAGGTAAGTTGTAAAATCACCTATTGAGACTGATGGACTCTGTGTCATATCTATGTATACATAAAAGCTGCCTCCCAAGATGTAAACAGGGAGACAGTGCCTCTGTTATGCCGCCCTCTATGGGAAGCACCCTGAACATCATGCCCGACTTTCCCAGAAGTCTTTACTGCATAATGCGAGGTTATAACCAAATCAATTTCTCAGCTACGGACGTTACTGTTTACATCTTGGGAGACAGATTTGCATATTCTTTTCATGTTCCCTTGCAGTGGAGCAACTATGGCTGTATAAGTCTCCACACACCTGAAAAGGTGGTCTCTCCCTAAGGATAGACGTTATCCCCATATACATAAAAGTTGTGATCATCAGTGTGCTGATAAGTGTCGACATATGATTTGGTTTAGTGGTCACCACTGCAGGTTTTTAGGATTTTTTTTTTTAATTCACCAGAAATGTCAACAGAAAATTACCTATTTTTTTAAACAAAGATTTTATGTTAAACATATTTAAACATTTTTAATGTTTTTTTATTTTTATTTTCTTGTCTTGCACACCTGTAGCTCTTCTTCATCACCCTCACAGTCTCTGCATAGGGCACTGTTACTGCTGAAACCATACACCATTCTCCTTGTGGTAACTTGTCCATAGTGTGCTGTGCCACCTGGCTCTGCCTGCTGGCATCCTCTCTGTTCCCGCTTCACTGTTCTTCCTGGGTGTCAGTACTGTATTCCAATCCATCCTACATGAAGCCGCCTCAGCAAGGGATCCTATCTTGCTAGTGTGCTGCTAAGGTGTGTCTCTGTATTCTGCCTGTTTACCCATGTCAGATGTGTTTCCTGTACCTGATTCTATGCTGCCTGCTCTGACCTCTGCCTGCTTATTGATCTGTACCTTCTGCTCTGACCTCTGCTTGGATTACTGTGATGTATAAACTCTGCTTGCCCTGACCTCAGCTTGTCTACTGACCAGGTCTCTGGCTGTGGGCACTGTATTCCAATCTATGTCTGTAGGGTGCCCTTGCACCTTCTATACCTTGCAGCCATCTACCATGCAATCTCCTGCACATCAGCAAAGAAACCTAAACTTACTAGTGTGCTGCTAAGGAGTTACTCTGTACTTTGACTGTTATAGAAAACTTTTCTAGAAATCCATCTTTCATGTGGATAAAAGGAGATACAAAAAAGATTTAGAGATATAGGTTTGAATAAATGAAACATAAAAATTTCTGCCATTCAGGCACCAGGTTTACCAGGTTTTTACCTGTTTCTTGACCTTGGGTCTCTATCTTGTACTTGATTCTATGCTGCCTGTTCTGATTATCATATTGACTTTGTGCCTTCTGTCTTGACCTCTGTCTGGATTACTGTGATGTACAAACTCTGCTTACCCTGAACTTGGCTTGAAACCTGGCACATGTCCCAAATACAGGGGTTCTTAAGCCAGATTTCTGCCAACCCGGCACCAGGTTTTTATCTGTTTCTTGACCTTGGATCTCTTTCTGGTACTTGACGCTATGCTGCTTACTCTGACCTCTGCTTGATTATATTATATTGACTCTGTGCCTTCTGCCCTGACCTTTGCCTGGATTACCGTAATGTACGAACTCTGCTTGCCCTGACCTTGGTTTGTCTATTGGACAAATCTTTGCCTGTTCCTTTTAGTGTCACACATCAGTGTCTCTTGTCCTGTCTGGATCAGTTGTCACAAACACATAGGGTATATAGTTATAGTTATTATAGTATATGTATACATACTCATTTGTTTGCGTTGTGAGATATTTTATCATCCCTATCCCTAGCATCCTAATATTCATCTACACATGAAACTTTTGTCCTTATTTTAGACTCTTGGATCACTGAGACTTTTTATGTACATTTATTCCATTACATAAATCCAAGACCTAATCACCAGAGACGCCTGCATTGCAGTAATGGGTATTTCTACACTATATTTTGAGGCATGCTATTTTATTTGCATATTTTTGGAATTTTTTTGTCAGAAAGTTGACATGATTACACATTCTGTTCACATGCCATTGCACACAGCTGCTATGGTTATTTCAGCACTTAGTAAAATAATCAGCATTATTAAATAGGCTTTTCTATGATTAGTCAGTGATACAAAAATAATAAGTGGATGAATCCATCAGCATTGCCCCCCCCCCTTCTTGGAATTTGAATAGCAATAGATAGACTTGCATTTAGATGGCACACATAATAGTGGGGTACAAACAGTGTTGTGTGGTTTATGATTTGGAAATACATGTAAATATATACTTGTTGTGGCCATCTATGATTAATTTATTGATGAATCACAATATGAGATGTTCATTGGCCTTGGAAATAAAAGAAACAAAGATGAACACAGTAATTCTCTGCCGAGAAGGGCCATTTGATCCAGCCATTTTTGTCTACCTATTAATATTTCTGTTCACATTTGGCAGACATGACAATAGGAGAATTACTGTCGTCTACAAAAACGAGACAGGATCAAAAAAATAAAATGTCGCACTTTATACCGGAGACAGTCAAGGGAGTATTGGTGTTGTCTTGGTGTAAAAGCAATAAGAGAATCATATTTGTTATTATCTACACTTGCCCTATAAGAGGTGATATGAGGATGATGGGGTCCCCTTTAAGGAAATGATTTCAGGAAACCCGCGGACCCCATAGACTTTAATGAGATCCATGCGCAGAGGAGAGTGCTGCTTGCAAGTGCTCCCCAAGACGACTCCCTGAATGGAAACCCAAACGCAGATGTGAACCGGGCCTAACCATCTCTCTGACACTAGGTTCACACTAGTTGTCCCATTTTCCATCTTTACATCCATCATGCTTGTCAATTTCAGGGTGAAAATTCTCATCCACGGTGGCTCAGTGGTTAGCACTGTAGCCTTGCAGCGCTGGAGTCCTGGGTTCGAATCCCGCCATGAACAACATCTGCAAGGAGGTTGTATGTTCTCTCTGTTTTTGTGTGGATTTCCTCCCATTCTACAAAGACATACTGATAGGAAAAAGAAAGTACATTGTAATCCCATTGTAATCTAAATAAAAAAAAAAAGAAGAAAATTCTCATGCAGGAGATAAGATGATCACTGGACTCACCTAAGGTAGTGTTCTGCTTTCTGCACTTTGAGTCATTCAATGCCCCCCAGTAAACATGCCCCCTTTATTACCTGTTCACCACTGCTCTTTGCTAGAAAAGTCCTTATGGTTACATAGATCAATCAGAGGTCTACTTGACCTCCACATGCACCATCCGTAGTTGGCATCTTACTGTCAAAAACAAACCCTTTCATATTCTCCAGTATACATGGTAAAACCTCTTCATTTATCCTTGGCTCCAAAACCACTTTCTTGAGTGCCATCCCTCTGCCCCTGCAGAATAGTGCTGTGGCCCAGCAATTTAGCTCCACAATGTTCCCCACCTACATCAGTTTTGGGATCTTATAGAGCACATGTTGATTCCAATAGCCCCTTACCAAAGACTTGGCATGAGCACCGCCCCAACCTAAACAAGTATAAAATATGCACTGATTGAAAATAGCAAAACTTGACACAACACAAACACAGTACAAGACTGCAGCATCACAACACGACCAAACAGGGCTGAATCCAGCTCTATACAGGACCTTGGGTAACAGATTAGCTATAGGCCCCCCTTATGCCAGGGCTACACAGTGATTTTAGCCACAACACATGTCGTGCATGCTCCCCTGAAACATTTGCAAGTGATATACATAAATGGGGTGGGTGCAAGTGTTACTCCCAGTCACAAAAAGTCCATGCACTGATTTTTTTTTTTCTGCAGCTCAGAGTTGCGACCTTGGGTAACATTGCAAGATCACTGCATAGACCCAGCCTAATGTACACCAGTGCAAAAGTGGTTTTGTATCAGCATTTGCTGTGTTTGTTCACTTTTTTTTATATTATACTAGCTGCTACCCGCGACTTCGTCTGCGGTGATTGTAGAAGTGTGTAAATCGAGTTGTGGGTGAAATTTTACGATCAGATTTACGACCGTAAATGCGTACTGGAAATAGCGCGGCGCAAACGCTCCTGTAATGCGGCGCTCGGCGTAAAAATAAGCACCAATTGAGCGCCGCGTTACGCCGTGTGAATGGACCCTTACATGTATATTTGTAGACGTGTATTTTCAGCAAATACATGGGCGTTTAGTTGGTGTGAAGGAGAGCAGGGGGTGCGCTGAATAATGCAATGCATTGCAATAGTAATGGATTGCAATGCATTGCCTAATAGTGTGAGTGTATGAAGGCGTAATGTTTAGTTCAGTTAGTAGAGTGGGGGATTTCGGAGGCGGGGATTGGTAATGTGTGTGTTTCACAGTATTGTTTTTTTATTTTTTTATTTTTTTTTATTTTTTTTATTTTAATGCTAATGAGGTTTGCAGGCTGCATCCAGCAGCTTGCAAAACAATACCGTTGTACACCAGCAGGGGGTGTCCTGAACGATGCAATGCATTGCAATCGTAATGTATTGCTATGTATTGCATAATCGTGCCAGTGCTATTGCAGGCTACGTAGCATAGCCTGCAGCAGCCTGGACACACTGAGGTGTGTGGGAGGCGTGGGAGAGCTAGTGGCTGCTATAGTAACCTTCGCGGCTCCAACCTAGCCCAGTGTAGGCGGCGGAGATGAGCAGGAGGATGCCTCCGTGCAGCGAGGGACAGACGGGAGCCGCAGGACAGGTAAGAGAAGGCGGCAGAGTACGCAAAGTTGGCAGGAACCGGAGACATGACGGGGGTAGCGCAGTGTATGCGCGATTGTGTAAGGGAAGGGCTATGGCGGGCGTATGGCTACAGGCCACCTGGCAGACGGAAAGTGCCGGCATGCGCCGTAGTACAAGGGGGTATGGCGGCCCAGAGCAGAGGCAGTGTGAGCGGTGGTGTGCAAGGAAGCGACGGCTATGGTGGCCGGTTGCCATAGGAACATCAGTGGCATGGGCTGTAGCAAGGGGGGTGAAGTGAGGTGCAAGTGACTGTGAGGTGTGTTTGCGGAGGAGAAGTTGAAGGATAGGGCACTGAGGGAGAGGGGTAAGCAGGGGTGAACCTACCCCTTTAGCCGCCCGAGGCGAGCTACAGAAAACCACACCCCCCCCCCCCGGGAGGAGGGGGCGGAGTGGAGGGGGCGTGGCGGCGCAAAGGGGGCAGGGCTTAGCACCGTTCTCAGGCAGAGAGCAGGCACTGAGAGGACCTGCTCTCTGCCTGAGCGTGAGGGGAGGCTGCTGGAGCAGCGCTGCTCCAGTGGCCTCCCCAAACCACTGCTCGGTGCTAAGCCAGTCCAGGACAGCTTGTCCTGGACTGGCTTAGGTAAGCAAAAATGCCGCCCTCCCTGGGGCCCTGACATAGTGCCGCCTGAAGCGGTCGCTTCAGGTCGCCTCATGTGAGGTGCGGCGCTGGGGGTAAGGTTATTATAGAGCGTAAGGTGCTGGCACAGCAGAGTCGTCTGGCACAGCGGACGGTCGTCCGGCCGGTCCACTACTGATGTCTCCCCTCCTCAGGAGATGGCTGCCCCTCCTGTTCCTCTGGCGCGCGTCCTGCTTCACCGGTGGCGGATCCTGGTTTGTCTGATGATGAGGGCCAGTCGGGCCCCCCGCGTCTGGATTCCGGATTGGCGGCTGGCGGAATCACAGCTTCTGCGCAGCCAGGTGAGTGTTTGTCTTTGTCCTCATCTATACCTGCTATCTTTTGTACTCAGGGGTCGGGGGTGGTTGTCGAGCCAGTGGGAGCTAGTGGGGTAGGGGGTGGTGCCGCGACGGAGGGTGTTGGGGCGGAATTGCGGGAGCTTTTGGGCAGCTTGAGGAAGGTCCTTGCGCGTTCCGGGGGTGGGCCCGGGTCTGGGGGATCCCCTGTTCCGGCTTGGGTAGGCTCTTCTCCTTCTCCCCCGGTCATTTTGTTGCCGTCTGATGCTCGGTTGCGTAAGGAAGCGGGGGTGGCAGTGTCCGTGCAGACTGAGGGTGAGGGGGATGGTGTTCGGTTGGACGACAGGGCAAGGGGGGAGGTTTACCTTTGTTATGAGGGCCCCTTGGGCGCGCATTTAAAAAAGGAGGTGAGGGAAAAAATCTGGAAGGATGAATACGTCGAGATTTTTTCTCTTCTCCCCCTTGCCAAGTTTAATCTGGATAAGGGTAAGCGGGATGATACCAAGAAGGAGGAGGAGGAGAAGAGGCATTGGTGCCTTATTCCTCAGACCTTCACGAACTGGTTGCAGGCCTTCTCTATTATGGCCAGTGCAATAGGCGAGAAGTTCCCTGAGCATTGCTCGGGTTTCGCGAGATGTGCTCTTTTTCTTCCGGCCCAGTCCTGCGCCACCTTAACGGGGATTGCATGTCCCGCTATCAGTTCACGGCGGTTTTTCGTAGGTGTCTGGATCGGCTGGGTTTGGATTCCCGGGGCTTCGCCCCTCATTCTTTTCGAATAGGCTACTGAGGCGGTTGTTTGGGGTTTGGGCCCGGATGTGGTTCGGCGCATAGGTAGATGGGAGTCTAGTCGTTTTTTGTCTTATGTTCGTCCGCATTTGTTGTAGTCTTTTTCTACTGTTGGTTTCTTTCCTTGTTTTCTCTTTTGCAGATTCGTCCCCTCGTTTGGTCTGGATATTGGGGCATTCTTATGTCCACTGGGGTGCAGTCCGGGCTGATTTGCGTCCGGATGGCCGTCAGCTCGGTTTTCCTCGTTCGGCCGTGCAGGTGCGATGGTTGGGGTTTCGGGGTTTGGTTTGGGGGCATATGATGCGTGAGTTTCACCGCTTTGTCCGGTTGGATCATCCCCCGGATGTCTTGGTTTTACATCTTGGGGGTAATGATCTTGCTGCACGGCCTTTTCGTTTGCTGATTCGGGATGTGAAGCATGACTTGCTTCGATTGTGGTTGGACTATCCTTCTCTGATTGTTGTGTGGTCCGATATTGTGCCGCAGCATGCTTGGCGTGGTGCTCGGTCGGTTCCTAAAGTTAATAAAGCCCGGTCGAAAGTGAATCGGGTGGTTAGTGCGTTTGTGGTCCGTCATGGGGGGGTGTGTGTTCGGCATTCGGAGTTGGAAGACCTGGAGGGTGGGTTTTGGTTAGCTGATGGGGTGCACTTGAACGCTGTGGGTATTGATATGTGGGCGTTAGGTTTGCAAGGGGGGATTGAGCGGGCTCTTTTGTTGGTGGGGGGTGAGCATACTTGAGGTGTTCAAGTGATGCTCACTGTGGTGGGTGGGGGTCCTTGGAGTTGATGTTAAATTGCAGTGCTGGGGGAAACTTAGTAGTAATTAGAGATGAGCGAACAGTGTTCTATCGAACACATGTTCGATCGGATATCAGGGTGTTCGCCATGTTCGAATCGAATCGAACACCACGTGGTAAAGTGCGCCAAAATTCGATTCCCCTCCCACCTTCCCTGGCGCCTTTTTTGCACCAATAACAGCGCAGGGGAGGTGGGACAGGAACTACGACACCGGGGGCATTGAAAAAAATTGGAAAAAGTCATTGGCTGCCGAAATCAGGTGACCTCCATTTTAGACGAATAGTGGATTTCAAATCCGGGTCATATGAGAATGTGAACTTTGTGACTATGAGACAGGGATAGCTGTACAGGCAGGGATAGCTAGGGATAACCTTTATTTAGGGGGGAATGTTATTAAAAATAACTTTTTGGGGCTCTATCGGGTGTGTAATTGTGATTTTTGTGAGATAAACTTTTTCCCATAGGGATGCATTGGCCAGCGCTGATTGGCCGAATTCCGTACTCTGGCCAATCAGTGCTGGCCAATGCATTCTATTAGCTTGATGAAGCAGAGTGTGCACAAGGGTTCAAGCGCACCCTCGGCTCTGATGTAGCAGAGCCGAGGCTGCACAAGGGTTCAAGCGCACCCTCGGCTCTGATGTAGGAGAGCCGAGGGTGCACTTGAACCCTTGTGCACCCTCAGCTCTGCTACATCAGAGCCGAGGGTGCGCTTGAACCCTTGTGCACACTCTGCTTCATCAAGCTAATAGAATGCATTGGCCAGCGCTGATTGGCCAATGTATTCTATTAGCCTGATGAAGTAGAGCTGAATGTGTGTGCTAAGCACACACATTCAGCTCTACTTCATCGGGCTAATAGAATGCATTGGCCAGCGCTGATTGGCCAGAGTACGGAACTCGACCAATCAGCGCTGGCTCTGCTGGAGGAGGCGGAGTCTAAGATCGCTCCACACCAGTCTCCATTCAGGTCCGACCTTAGACTCCGCCTCCTCCGGCAGAGCCAGCGCTGATTGGCCGAAGGCTGGCCAATGCATTCCTATGCGAATGCAGAGACTTAGCAGTGCTGAGTCAGTTTTGCTCAACTACACATCTGATGCACACTCGGCACTGCTACATCAGATGTAGCAATCTGATGTAGCAGAGCCGAGGGTGCACTAGAACCCCTGTGCAAACTCAGTTCACGCTAATAGAATGCATTGGCCAGCGCTGATTGGCCAATGCATTCTATTAGCCCGATGAAGTAGAGCTGAATGTGTGTGCTAAGCACACTCATTCAGCACTGCTTCATCACGCCAATACAATGCATTAGCCAGTGCTGATTGGCCAGAGTACGGAATTCGGCCAATCAGCGCTGGCTCTGCTGGAGGAGGCGGAGTCTAAGGTCGGACCTGAATGGAGACTGGTGTGGAGCGATCTTAGACTCCGCCTCCTCCAGCAGAGCCAGCGCTGATTGGTCGAGTTCCGTACTCTGGCCAATCAGCGCTGGCCAATGCATTCTATTAGCCCGATGAAGTAGAGCTGAATGTGTGTGCTTAGCACACACATTCAGCTCTACTTCATCAGGCTAATAGAATACATTGGCCAATCAGCGCTGGCCAATGCATTCTATTAGCTTGATGAAGCAGAGTGTGCACAAGGGTTCAAGCGCACCTTCGGCTCTGATGTAGCAGAGCTGAGGGTGCACAAGGGTTCAAGTGCACCCTCGGCTCTCCTACATCAGAGCCGAGGGTGCGCTTGAACCCTTGTGCACACTCTGCTTCATCAAGCTAATAGAATGCATTGGCCAGCACTGATTGGCCAGAGTACGGAATTCGGCCAATCAGCGCTGGCCAATGCATTCTATTAGCCCGATGAAGTAGAGCTGAATGTGTGTGCTAAGCACACACATTCAGCACTGCTTCATCACGCCAATACAATGCATTAGCCAGTGCTGATTGGCCAGAGTACGGAATTCGGCCAATCAGCGCTGGCTCTGCTGGAGGAGGCGGAGTCTAAGATTGCTCCACACCAGTCTCCATTCAGGTCCGACCTTAGACTCCGCCTCCTCCAGCAGAGCCAGCGCTGATTGGCCGAATTCCGTACTCTGGCCAATCAGCACTGGCTAACGCATTGTATTGGCGTGATGAAGCAGTGCTGAATGAGTGTGCTTAGCACACACATTCAGCTCTACTTCATCGGGCTAATAGAATGCATTGGCCAGCGCTGATTGGCCGAATTCCGTACTCTGGCCAATCAGCACTGGCTAATGCATTGTATTGGCGTGATGAAGCAGTGCTGAATGAGTGTGCTTAGCACACACATTCAGCTCTACTTCATCGGGCTAATAGAATGCATTGGCCAATCAGCGCTGGCCAATGCATTCTATTAGCGTGAACTGAGTTTGCACAGGAGTTCTAGTGCACCCTCGGCTCTGCTACATCAGATTGCTACATCTGATGTAGCAGTGCCGAGTGTGCATCAGATGTGTAGTTGAGCAAAACTGACTCAGCACTGCTAAGTCTGCATTCGCATAGGAATGCATTGGCCAGCCTTCGGCCAATCAGCGCTGGCTCTGCCGGAGGAGGCGGAGTCTAAGGTCGGACCTGAATGGAGACTGGTGTGGAGCGATCTTAGACTCCGCCTCCTCCAGCAGAGCCAGCGCTGATTGGTCGAGTTCCGTACTCTGGCCAATCAGCACTGGCCAATGCATTTCTATGGGGAAAAGTTAGCTTGCGAAAATCGCAAACTGACAGGGATTTCCATGAAATAAAGTGACTTTTATGCCCCCAGACATGCTTCCCCTGCTGTCCCAGTGTCATTCCAGGGTGTTGGTATCATTTCCTGGGGTGTCATAGTGGACTTGATGACCCTCCAGACACGAATTTGGGTTTCCCCCTTAACGAGTTTATGTTCCCCATAGACTATAATGGGGTTCGAAACCCATTCGAACACTCGAACAGTGAGCGGCTGTTCGAATCGAATTTCGAACCTCGAACATTTTAGTGTTCGCTCATCTCTAGTAGTAATGTTTTTTCCCCCCTGTGTTTAGTTCAGATTGTAGTCTGGTGGTGTTTGGACTCCTGCTGGGATCTCACATTGGATATTGTCCCCTTTATTGGCCCACCACACAGTACTGTATATTGCCCCCTTTATTAGCCCACACAGTATATGGTCCCCTTTTTTGGCCCCATGTAGTTTATTTTGCCATCCACCCAGGGGCACATTAGTATGGTATTGCAGTAGTCCTGTTCTTGTGGGGTGTTGACCCAGAGCGTGGAGGCTTAGCCTGGTCAGAGTTGCTGTTGGGCTACTGGGATGCTGTACTGCAGTGGTGGCAGTTGCTATGGACCCACTATATAGAGGTCACAGTGCAGTGCCTAGTGGGCTTACACAATTTTCTGAGACGCATAGAACAATGTATAGTACATGGATGTGTGGCCTAGCTCTTTTTTTCTATAATGTTGGTGTATGCATATTTTAGGCAATGTGGTTAAAATCAGGTCTAAACTCAGCAAAAAGAAACAAAAACAGAATTTCCAAAATCGATTTTCTGATATGTTCTTTTTTTTTTTGACGATATTGACGAAAACACATGTGCAAGTAATTCTAAGAAAGAAAGCCAGACTGAGGATGCATTCACACTAAGTATACACTGAGCTGATTCTGAACGTAAAACACGGTCAGAATCAGCGCGTACAAAGCAGATCCCATTCATTTCAATGGGAGCCGGCATACGAGCGCTCCTCATTGAAATGAATGGGCTGCTTTTTTCCCTATTGGTTTCAATGTGATACGTGGAAAAAACGCTGCGTGAACGCATTGCGGTTCTTTCCGCAGCGCTTTTAAGAGAAAGTTCACAGAGTTTCCCTCTGCGGACTTTCTCTTAACATTATATCTATGGGAAAGCTGCCGGCGTTTCCGTAGATATAATTGACATGCTACGATTTGCAAAGCCGCGACGGCTTGCCATGCTACAAGACCTAAACCTAGAAATCTGCAAGTAAAGCCAGCTGCAGATGACTGTGTGCTGCCGACCAGCCATGAATTAAAGGCACAGGCGGCACAAGAAGAACATATAGATGTCCCCCATGTGCTGCCCATGCACTGGCCGTGCTTCCGTGGCCCCTTTCATTAAATGAATAGGAGACATGAAAGCAAGGGCCGCAAAATAGGACAGGAATAGGACCTGCTCTATATTTTGCTGCCCGGACCGTCGCCTTGCACACGTGACCGTGTAATTCAGCCATAGAAATGAATGGGTCAATGTTCTATCGGGGTAAAACACAGATAGCACACTGATCATGGCCATGGTTATCTGCAAAGGGCTTAGTAAATCTTTCACATGAAACATCAGAAAGTATATAAGAAGTAGGATGCTAAGCAGACATCTTACGTTTTTAGACCATGCTTATCAATTTGCTATTTTGGCGAGATATATGCCACGAATGCAGTGAAAAGCTTCATATGCTGTACATCAAAGGTAGTCTAAAGTAAATAACCTATTTAAAGGGACAGTCTGCTTATATTAGATTAAAAGTCATACCTCATCAGTTTCCTGCCGCTCCTGTTCTGATACTGCCCAGGTCCCTCGCTGATCTCTGCTTCCAGGGCACCACTGTGGTCAGCCATTGGCTAAGCAGTCACATTCACATTATAGGAGTCCACAAAATGACATTAGTGTGTATCCTGCCCCATAAGCATCAAGGTGCAATGGATTCTTTGTTCCGGAGCCATTCTGCCATATCCATCATTAGATTTTTCAGCAATTTCCAGCTCTTCTGTGGGATTGTACCACATAAACCTTAAACGGCCATGACACTGTCCTTTTTTGGTAGGATCTAACCATAATGGGGAACACTACAAAACACTAGCTGGTGAAGGCGCTATCATCCTGGAAACGTATGCCATGAGACCTGACTGACACTAAGAGCGGATTCTGTATGTCAGAGGCCCTGAACATGAATAAAGGGATGGAGATTACAACCTGGAACTTATTATACTCAATATAGGATAGCCAGTATCACATGTAAGGAAAATACTTTATTCAATGACAGATATTCATAGCCTTCAGGATATTAGATACGTATTATATACAGTATATAACAGATATGTGTTGCTTTATTACGAGTTGCACCTTTGTACTGAAGCTTTTAGGATCCTTCGGGTTTTTATAAAATTGCATTGTAACCTATTACACTTCAAGTATGTCTTTTCTTCTAGATCCTGTACTAAGCATTATAATTGTCTGGTAATAAAGGAAATGACATTTTATCCATTTGTAGTTATTCATTGTCTCTGCTGTGAATCGCATTGAATTCAGAAACGAGAGTGGATGAGGACGCAGGGTCTGTTCTATTCTATGACCAATCTGTAACCCTATGACCAGTGGCGTTACTAAAGTCTGCAATCTTTTGTCCGGGGCCCCCTACCTCATTCCTAAGACGAATTCTTGCTAGTGATGGTGATGGGTGCTAAGGAGTTTAATCCACCTTAGTGTGGTTAAGGTCATCTGTAAGGTTCCTTGGCTTATGGGCCAGATGGAAGCTGCAATCTCAATACAGATGCCAGTGTTTATGGGCCCCCTAAGGCTCCTGGGCCCCAATGTGACTGCACCCTCTGCACCCCCTCACGTTATGCCCCTGCCTGTGACTAGACAGTTGTATTACTGCTGTGACTTTCTGTACTCAACTTATGTGGAAGAAGAGGTCAAAGGCATCAATGAGATATTTACAAAAAAAACAGAACTCAGAACACAATGCCAACTTACCAGAAGATGACACGGTCACACTGCGAGGTCTCTTCTCACTTTTGGCTTTCACTTCATGTTGTCCTTGTAACTGGGACTGGGAAGGCAAACCAGGCAATCCACAACTCCCATCTATATAATACCGCCAGATAATATTTTACCAGACTTTGTCGCCTCCAGATGTAAGAAGCAGGTAGCACAGTGGCTCAGTAGCTCAGTGGTTAGCACTACATCCTTGCAGTTCTGGAGTCCTGGGTTTGAATCCTTCCAAGGACAACATTTGTAAGGAGTTTGTATGTTCTCCCCATATTTGCGTGAATTTCCTTCCATACTCCAAAGACATACTTCTAGGGGGTGGGGGGAAAACCACCAGCACCAGCAAATATCTTACTATGATAGTGTATGCCTGATGTCATACTGCCTACAACCAGAATGCTTATATAATAGTGACAGACATAACTACCGCTGACAATCCCTCCGTAAATCTATGAAGAAATCTGATTCAGGAATTAGGAAACTCTTTTTGCCCCGTTTTTATTACTTTTTTTTGCGGCATTTTATTTTGCTCCAGCACACTGTATGGCATTGCAAACTTCCCTTTAAAAAAACGCTTACCGTTTTTCTTGAGTTTTTTTCAAAAAACGTCTAAAAAAAATACCACATTGACTTTTTTCAGTCTTCCATTGCTCTCAATAGGTTTTTCAAGGCGGAATCCGCCTGAAGATAGTGTAGAGAGTAATATTGAGAGTAGCAGCCACAGATCCACACTAAAGTATGAGGCTGAGAAGCAAGAAATAGTCAGCCTATAAAACTATTAGTGGACGAACAAGGAAGTGGAAGAAGAAAGCACGAGATTTTGAAAAAAATCTTAGATTATTGGAAAAGTTTTTGGAAGGGTGGAGGTTTTCACGGATTTATATGCTACAAATTGGTTTGGTAATGGACGGTTTAATTTGTTCATGTAGTGAATGTTTTGACGGACAGTAAAGATAATCATACAGCTATTCCTCCT